>NW_017054905.1:0-232 GCF_001483705.2 Eufriesea mexicana | reverse complement strand
GGTCAGGTCAGGCCAGGTCTGGTCAGCTCAGGTCATGTCAGGTCAGGTCGGTGAGATCAGCCAAGCAAGGTAAGGTCAGGTCAGGCGAGGTAAAGTCAGTTCAGTTCAAGTCAGGTCAGGTCAGGTCAGTTCAGGTCACGACAGTTCAGATCAGGTAAGGTCAGGTCTGGTTTGGTCAGTTCAGGTCATCTCATGTCTGGTCAGGTCAGGTCCGGTAAGGTCAGGCCGGGAC
>NW_017054904.1:0-232 GCF_001483705.2 Eufriesea mexicana | reverse complement strand
GTAGCTCGGCCTTTTCTGAAATGACCTGCGATTCTACGGACTTCTGCATTTTGCTCTCCACTATTGTGCTCTGCTTGGCTCTGGGTAGGCCAGCAGTAGTGTTCGCAGCACGTTAGGTAGATTTAGGTTACGTTTGGATTCGTTAAGGTTGGTTTGGTTATGAGAAGGAAGCTTTGACTTTAACGCTATAGTCTGCTATGAGGAGAATTTCTGCGCCCTGCAGGGCTCTAAT
>NW_017054903.1:0-232 GCF_001483705.2 Eufriesea mexicana | reverse complement strand
CTGCTCTCCTATTCCACGTCCTGCGTGGCTCCGAGGAGGCCAGCATTAGCGGTCACTGAATCTAAGGTAGAGTCATGTTACGTTTGGTTATTTCACGATGGCTAGGTTACGACAGGATGGCTTTGAGTTTTGTGCAACAGACTGCTGTTCGGTGGATTACTACGATCTGCCGTCCTCAAATATTTTCCGCTTGGCTCTGCGGAGGAAGGCAATAGTGGTCTCGGAACGATAG
>NW_017054902.1:0-232 GCF_001483705.2 Eufriesea mexicana | reverse complement strand
ACTGATATAGAATGTGTTTGGAAAATTCAATTTTATTGACATTTTCGACTAATATCGTGGTGGACTATCTTTCTTTCATAAATAAGTAGGAAGGATACAATTGGCGTGCTGTAGCCATTGCAATGCTATAGACTGTGGCTGAAAAACTTAATTTTATTGACATTTCCAGCTAATATCGTGGCGAGCTTACTTTCTTGCATAACTAAGGAGGAAAGATACTATTGGCGTGCTA
>NW_017054901.1:0-232 GCF_001483705.2 Eufriesea mexicana | reverse complement strand
GACTTGAACTGACATGACATGACCTGACCTGACCTGACCCGACCTGATCTGACCTGACCTGACTGATCTGACCTGAGCTGATCTGATCTGACATGACCTGACCTGACCTGACCCGACCTGACCTGTCCTGTCTTTAACCGGCCTTACCTGACTTGACCTGGCCTAACCAGACCAGACATGATCTGGCCTGGTTTGACCTTTCCGGACCTGACATGACCTGACATGGCATGAC
>NW_017054900.1:0-232 GCF_001483705.2 Eufriesea mexicana | reverse complement strand
CACCGAATATCAGGGCACAACGAAAAAGGAATTGCTATCATGGCCAAACTTCGCCTATCCCTGTCCAACCGAACGTAACAGGACCCAACATATCGTGCCGAGACCACAATTGCTGGCCTTCGTATTGGCAAGCTCAAAACACTACAGCGCTGTAGGACGCAGAAATCAGCATAGTAGCAGGCTATAGTACTAAGATTAAAGCTATCCTCCCCTATCCTAGAAAATAGTAACA
>NW_017054899.1:0-232 GCF_001483705.2 Eufriesea mexicana | reverse complement strand
GGTCAGGTCAGGCCAGGTCTGGTCAGCTCAGGTCATGTCAGGTCAGGTCGGTGAGATCAGCCATACAAGGTAAGGTCAGGTCAGGCGAGGTAAGGTCAGTTCAGTTCAAGTCTGGTCACGTCAGGTCAGTTCAGGTCACGACAGTTCAGATCAGGTCAGGTCAGGTCTTGTTTGGTCAGTTCAGGTCATCTCATGTCTGGTCAGGTCAGGTCCGGTAAGGTCAGGCCGGGAC
>NW_017054898.1:0-232 GCF_001483705.2 Eufriesea mexicana | reverse complement strand
ATGAATAACATAAGCAACTTGCGAAATAAATACATATAGGGTGTTCCAAAATTCACGTAAGAAGTAATTTTGAAGTAATTTTAAAAACAGGTTTTTAATTAAAAATTGCAAATATTGCTCAACAATGAAGACGCGTTGTGCTTTCGTATAGCGCTCCATTTTTAATAATCCTGAACTGTCAGCTGTCACGCTGTCTGCTTTTTTCCGCTGTCAACACTTCGCCGCATAAATG
>NW_017054897.1:0-232 GCF_001483705.2 Eufriesea mexicana | reverse complement strand
TATAATCTGTTATAGCTTGGTGAATAGGTCGACCAACGCCTTCAATCCAATGGCAAGTACAGCATTCTTCTTGCCAGAGAATAGGCCGATTCAAAATCTATAACCTGTTATAGCTCGGAGAATAGGTTGCCCTACGCCAACAATTCCATGGCAAGTACAGCAACCTACACGCCAGAGAATAGGTCTATTCAAAATATATAACCTGTTATAGCTTGGTGAATAGATCGTCTAA
>NW_017054896.1:0-232 GCF_001483705.2 Eufriesea mexicana | reverse complement strand
CGAATTGATGCATTTATGGATGTATGGATGTGGGGAAGTATGGATGAATGTATGTATGGATTCATTTGCGGATGTATCTATTGATGTATCTATGGTTGTATGTATGGGTGTATGCATGGATATATGTATGGACGTATGTATGGATTTACATATGGATGGATGAGTGCATGGACTGATGGATTTATGGATGTATGGATGTGTGGATGTATGGATGTACGGATGGATGGATGTA
>NW_017054895.1:0-232 GCF_001483705.2 Eufriesea mexicana | reverse complement strand
CAGCCAGATACTATAGCATTGCGACGGCTATAGCACGCCAATTGCATCTTTCCTCCTTATTTACGCAAGAAAGGTAGCTCACCACAATATTAGTCGGAAATGTCAATAAAATTGAATTATCCAGGAAGATTCCATAGCGTTGCAATGGTCATAGCGCGCCAATAGAATGTTTCCTCCTTATGTATGCAAGAATGTTGGCTCATCACCATATTACACGAAAATGACAATAAAA
>NW_017054894.1:0-232 GCF_001483705.2 Eufriesea mexicana | reverse complement strand
CGATATATATAACTTCCAAACTTTCCAATAGTAGTATCTCCGTCTAAGGCAGGACGTGCTAAGCAGCATTACTGATGAGTCCCACTAGCAGGCCCAGGACGAAAACTCATCCCTTCTAGCACTACAACATAACTATGACTATGAATGTCAAAAATGGAAGCTCGATGTACGGTCAAGATATACTGTCAATAAAATATCTTAGAAATCAGCTACGCCATTCGATCATCGACGC
>NW_017054893.1:0-232 GCF_001483705.2 Eufriesea mexicana | reverse complement strand
CTGCTCCTGGCCTCCCCTGAGCCAAGCAGAGTGTAGCAGAGCACAGTGGATCACAGGAGTCCAACGAATAACAGTGTGTAGTACGAAGGTCAAAGCTAATATGACTGTACTTATACTGACCTAACCTAACCAAACGTTACATGCCACAACCAGATGTGCCACTACCACAATTGCTCGCCTCTCCAGAGTCGAGCAGAGAGCAGTGAAGCAATGTAGAGCGTAGATATCCACC
>NW_017054892.1:0-232 GCF_001483705.2 Eufriesea mexicana | reverse complement strand
CATCCACAAATCAATCCTTCCATGCACTCATCCATCCATACGTACATCCATACATACGTCCATTCATACATCCACACATCCACGCTTACACGCATACACTCATCCATACATACATCCATCCATACATCCTCCTTTACATACATCTATCCATCTATACATCCATCCATTAATACATTCATACATCCACACATCCATAAATCCATCCATGCATAGATCCATACATCTACCCATC
>NW_017054891.1:0-232 GCF_001483705.2 Eufriesea mexicana | reverse complement strand
TATTGACATTTCTGACGAACATCGTGGTGAGCTGCCTCTCTTGCATAAATAAGGAGGAAATATGCTATAGGCGTGCTATAGCCATTGCAATGCTATTGAATTTGGCTGGAAAATTCAATCTACCTGACATTCTCGACTAGTATCGTGGTGAGATAGCTTTCATGCATATGTAAGGAGGAAGTATCCTATTGGCGTGTTATAGCCTTTGCAAAGGTATAGAATCTGGCTGGAA
>NW_017054890.1:0-232 GCF_001483705.2 Eufriesea mexicana | reverse complement strand
TATGGAACGATCGATGTATGGATGGGTGGATGTATGGTTGCATGGATGTATGGATGGATGGCAATATCGATAGATGGATGTATGGATGGGTAGAGGAATGGATGGACGGATCTACGGATGTATTGAAGTATGGATGTATATATGTAAGGATGTATGGATGGATGGATGTATGGTTAGATGGACTTATGGATGGGTGGATGGATGGATGGATGTATGGATGCGTGTATGGAAG
>NW_017054889.1:0-232 GCF_001483705.2 Eufriesea mexicana | reverse complement strand
TTGGGCTTGGTTGGGATAGATGTGACCTTTGTGTTAAACACTGCTATACGGACGACACCAGCCTTTAGGTTTCTCCGCTATAATCTGCCTAGCCCATGTGTGGCCAGCGATGGCAGTCGAGGAACGTCAGTATGTGTTACGTTACGTCTGCTTATGTTACCTTCTGATGGGTTAGGATAGGGCAGTCTTGATTTTAGCGCTAAACACGGATTTCTGCGCTCTACTGTTTTCT
>NW_017054888.1:0-232 GCF_001483705.2 Eufriesea mexicana | reverse complement strand
TACATAAATCCATACATACATCAATACAAACATCAATACATCCATCCATCCATCCACCCATCCGTAAATCCACCTAACCATACATCCATCCGTCCATACATACATACATCCATACATCCATACATCCGTACATCCACACAACCATACATCCACCCATCCGTACATCCACCCTTCCATACAACCATTCATCCATACATACATGCATCCATACCGCAATCCATCCATACATCCA
>NW_017054887.1:0-232 GCF_001483705.2 Eufriesea mexicana | reverse complement strand
CAGCAATAGTGCACCCGTCTCGGTAGGCTTAGTTAGTCTACGTTCGGTTTTGGTTAGGATAGGACAGGTTAAGTTATGGTTTCTTTGTCTTTTGTGCTGTACACTGATATCCGGTGGACATCGGCGCTCTACTGTGATTTAATATGTTCTGCTTGGTCCAGCGAAAGTCAGTAGTAGTGGCCTCGGCACGTTAGTTTAATTTAGGATGCGCTGGATTATATTACGTTTGGGT
>NW_017054886.1:0-232 GCF_001483705.2 Eufriesea mexicana | reverse complement strand
AGAAGGAGAAAACTCCCTCCACGCAACGCTCTGGGGTAGAAGGGATTCCTCCTTCAAGTTAGGCTCTCCGAAGGGTCACCCACGCAGGGACCCTTCCCGAGAGGTGACCGCGGACGCGTCACCCTCAGTTTACAACGGGGAAAACCGGGGTTGCGCAAGGCTACCTCACGTGGCCTGGCCCCGACTTCCTAAGACTCGTCTGGCCGCCAGACTCTAACGGGACCTCTATACC
>NW_017054885.1:0-232 GCF_001483705.2 Eufriesea mexicana | reverse complement strand
ATATATAAGGAGGAAAGGTTCTACTGGTGTGCTATAGTCATTGCAATGCTATAGACTCTGGCTCGAAAATTCAATTTGAATGACGTTTTCGACTACTATCGTCGTGAACTGACTTTCTTGCATATGCAAGGTGGAAGGATGCTACTGGCGTACTATAGTAATTGCAGTCCTATAGAATCTGTCTGGAAAATTCAATTTTATTAACGTTTTCGGCTAATATCGTGGTGACCTA
>NW_017054884.1:0-232 GCF_001483705.2 Eufriesea mexicana | reverse complement strand
CTATAGCATGACTATAGTATCTTTCCCCCTTATTTACACATGTGGGTTTGCTAACCACGATATGAGTCGAAAATGTCAATAAGATTGAATTTTCCAGACAGATTCCACTGCATTGCAGTGGATACAGCGCGCCAATAGAATCTTTCCACCATATTTATGCAAGAAAGGCAGCTCACCACTATATTAGTCGAAAATGTCAATAAAAATCTATTTTCCATCCAGATTCTATAGC
>NW_017054883.1:0-232 GCF_001483705.2 Eufriesea mexicana | reverse complement strand
GACCTGACCTGACCAGGCCTGACGTGACCTGACATGACATGACCTGACTGGACCTGACCTGACATGACTTGACCTATCCTGGCCTGACCTGACCTGATATGATCTGACCTGACATGACCCGGTATGACCTGACATGAACTGACCTGACCTGACCTGTCCTGACCTGACTTCACCTGACCCGTCCTGGTGTGGTCTGGCCTGCCCTGACCTGAACTGACGTGACGTGACGTGA
>NW_017054882.1:0-232 GCF_001483705.2 Eufriesea mexicana | reverse complement strand
GATATCTGCAACTTTTGTTCTGTTCACTGCAATGCGGTTGCTTTCTGCGCTTTACTGTGCTCTTGTACATTCTGCTCGTCCCTGTGGGGCTAGCAATAGTGGTCTCGCCCAGTTTGGTTAAGATGTGTTACGCTTGGTTGTGTTGATTGTATACGTTTGTATGGGATATCTCTAACTTTTGTGCTGTACACTCCAATGCGTCGGGATTATGCGCTCTGCTGTGCTATAATAT
>NW_017054881.1:0-232 GCF_001483705.2 Eufriesea mexicana | reverse complement strand
CCTTCTCGATTAACATCGCGGTGAGCAAACGAATCTGACTAAATTCGAAGGAAAGATTCCATTAGTTTCCTGTAGCCCCTGGATTTGGGTAGAATCTGACCGGATAGCTCATTATCGACTTATATGGTTGTGCGCAAACTTTTCGGCATAAATAAGGAGGAAGGATACAATTGGCTTGATACAGCCATAGCATTGCAATAGAATCTGACTGAAAAGTTCAATTCTATTCACA
>NW_017054880.1:0-232 GCF_001483705.2 Eufriesea mexicana | reverse complement strand
TTCGTTGCTGCATATTGAGCTAACAACAATACAAAATAAAACACAGATGAAAAGACGTACCAAACCTGGACGGGAATCGAACCCCGGACCCGCAGCGTATGAACTTTCGCACCTCGCCGCTCGGCCACAACGCTATTGGAAAAATAGTAGAAATATTGTGTAGTTAAGCAAGTAATAAAACTTTAATTATAAATATCTCAAAAACTACTGAGTAGTTACCCATATAATGATA
>NW_017054879.1:0-232 GCF_001483705.2 Eufriesea mexicana | reverse complement strand
GTCAGGTCTGGTACGGTCACGACAGGTCAGGTCAGGTCAGGTCTGGTCAGGTCAGGTCATGTCGGGTCAGGTCAGGTCAGGTCAAGTTAGGTCAGGTCAAGTCTAGTCAGGTCAGGTTAGGTCAGGTCTGGTCAGGTCAGGTCAGGTCAAGTCAAGTCAGGTCTGGCCAGGTCAGGTCAGGACAGGTGGGTCGCGTCCGGTCGGGTCGGGTCGGTTCAGGTCGGGTCAGGTA
>NW_017054878.1:0-232 GCF_001483705.2 Eufriesea mexicana | reverse complement strand
CCGGAATCAAACAATAGCTAATATAACATAAGCAAACGTAGCATATCACATAGGAACTTGGTGGGACCATTATTTCTGGGCCCCACAGGACCAAACAGAACATACTAGAGCACAGTGCAGCGCAGAAATCCACCGCATTTCAGCATACAGCGCAAAAATCTAAGACAATTTATCCCAACCCAAACAATCCCAACCTAACCAAACGTAACCTAACACTACCTAAAGCGGAGCG
>NW_017054877.1:0-232 GCF_001483705.2 Eufriesea mexicana | reverse complement strand
AAACGTCATCTAACTCACACTAACGTGCAGAGACCATCATTGCTGTCCTCCGCAGAGCAAAGCAGAACATGCTAGAGCGCAGTTGAGCGCAAAAGCTCCCCGAACAACAGTTTACACAGCGAAAATGGAAGCTACAATACCCTGACCCAAACAAACATGCCCTAACCAAACGTAGGCTAACTCAACCTGACGCGTCGAGAAAAATATTACTGTCCTCCCCAGAGTCGTACAG
>NW_017054876.1:0-232 GCF_001483705.2 Eufriesea mexicana | reverse complement strand
GCCATCTGCTAGCCTGAGAATCGGGCTATTCAAAATCTATAATCTGTTATAGCTTGGTGAATATATCGCCTAACGCCTTCATACCATTGGCAAGTACAGCCATCTACTTGCCAGAGGATAGGACTATTCGAAGTCTGTAACCTGTTATAGCTTGGTGAATAGAACGCCGAACGCATTCAATCCAATGTCAAGTACGGCCAACTACATGCCAGAGAATAGGACTATTCAAATT
>NW_017054875.1:0-232 GCF_001483705.2 Eufriesea mexicana | reverse complement strand
ACCAAACATAGCCTGACCCAACCTAACGTGCGATCACCGCTATTGTTGCCCTCCCCAGACCCAAGCAGGCCATATGAGGGCGCTGTATGGAGCGGAGATCCACGGAATAGTAGTGCACAGCACAAAAGTCGAAGGTATCGCGACAAAACTTAGCCTAAGCCAACCAAATCGAAGGTAACCTGACAAAACGTAACGAGCCGACATCACTATTTCTGGCATTCCCAGGGACAAG
>NW_017054874.1:0-232 GCF_001483705.2 Eufriesea mexicana | reverse complement strand
ATATTAATTTTTCCAAAAATAAATACAAAGATCAGTCATCCTGATCAATTTAGTAGACCCACTGTCAAATCCTCACCAATCTCCACATAGATCCCCATTGATACATTTTTATATACTATACCCAGTACAAAATGTTTGGACAAAATCAATATTATTTATTCCTTCATTATTCCTCTCGATATTAACCAAAAGTTCTAATTTCCTTTCCGTTTTATATTTACAGGGCACTTAC
>NW_017054873.1:0-232 GCF_001483705.2 Eufriesea mexicana | reverse complement strand
AGTGTACAACGCAAAAATAAGACAACCCAATCCAACCTCTCCGATCCTAACCTACCCAAACGTGGTGTAACTAAACATAGCGTGGCGAGGCCGATGTTGCTGGCTTACCCAGAGCCACGCAGAACGTGTTATAACACAGTAGAGAGCAGAAATCCACCAAACAGTAGTATATAGCACAAAAGTCACGGCTATCGTATCCTAACCTAACCTAGCGTGACATAACCGAACGTAA
>NW_017054872.1:0-232 GCF_001483705.2 Eufriesea mexicana | reverse complement strand
TTTTTATTGTCATCTTCGACTAATATTGTGGTGAAATGACATTCTTGCATAAATAGTAAAGAAATATTCTAGTGGCGAGCTATAGCCATTGTAATGCTATATCATCTGCATGGAAAATTCAACTTTATTGCCAGTTTCTACTAATATCGTGGTGAGCTCACTTTCTAGAATAAATAATGAGGAAGGATTGTATTGGCGTGCTATAACCATTGAAATGCTACAGCATCTGGCA
>NW_017054871.1:0-232 GCF_001483705.2 Eufriesea mexicana | reverse complement strand
TAACTAAACATATCGTGACGAGACAAATATCGCTGGCCTCCCAGAACCAAGCGGAGCATATTATGCCACATTTGAGCGTAGAAATTCACCGAATAGCAGTGAACAACACAAATGTCAAAGTAGCCTATCCCAATCTAGTCAAATGTGACATATCCAAACGTGGCCTATGTCAGACTGACATGCCGAGGCCATTATTGCTGCTCTCCACAGAGACAAGCAGAATGTACTAGAT
>NW_017054870.1:0-232 GCF_001483705.2 Eufriesea mexicana | reverse complement strand
ACCTAAACTGAGCTAAGCAAACGTAGCCTAACACACCCTATCGTGCCGCGATCGCAATTGCTGTCCTCCCCAGTGTCGAGTAGAGTGTAGCAGAGCAAGAAAGTGCGCAGCTATCATCCGAATAGCAGTGTACAGCAAAAAAGTGAACGTTATCTTATCCTATCCTAATCAAGGGTTACATAACCGCACGCAACGTACCTCAGCCTGTCGTGCCCGGACCGCTACAGCAGGA
>NW_017054869.1:0-232 GCF_001483705.2 Eufriesea mexicana | reverse complement strand
GGTAATATACTACGCAGCGATATATTTTATAAAATAGACGATTTCATGAATTTTGATAATAATGCGTTACCTAACAATGTACGAGTGTTAATTATTCCACCCGAATATATCCACCCGAAGACAAGCAAAATGTTCTTATTGTCGAGAACTCTATGCTTGAAAGAACAATAAGCATTTTATTTTCTTCCTTTATCGAAAATTGTTCTCGATTAATCACTGAAATATTAAATAG
>NW_017054868.1:0-232 GCF_001483705.2 Eufriesea mexicana | reverse complement strand
CCAATAGAATCTGTCCTCCGTATTTATGCATGAAAGAAACTTCACTACGATATTAGTCGAAAACGTCAATAAAATTGAATTTTCCCGCCTGATACTATAGCATTGCAATGGCTATAGCACGCCGATAGAATCTTTCCTCCTAAATATGGAAGAAAGTCAGCTCACCACAATGTTAGACGAAAAGGCCAATAAAGTTGAATTTTCCAGCCCGTTTCTATAGCATTGCAATGGC
>NW_017054867.1:0-232 GCF_001483705.2 Eufriesea mexicana | reverse complement strand
TTCTGTGCAACATAAGTCCATTTTATTATGTGAAATCCTGTGCCACTGAGAGTTAATCCACCAAGTTAATCACGTTTATAGGCACAGACAGAAATACTTACTGATGAAAAGCAAGAAACAAAGCAATCATTTGGAAATTTTTTTATAGGGAATTTATAGGGGATTTTTTCAGATAATTCCCTATTCTTTACCTTCTAAGATACATATATATATATATATATATAATACCACA
>NW_017054866.1:0-232 GCF_001483705.2 Eufriesea mexicana | reverse complement strand
TCGCCTAACGCCTTCAATCCAATGAAAAGTACAGCCATCTACTTGCCAGAGGATAGGCCTATTGAAAATCTATAATCAGTAATAGCTTGGTGAATAGATCGCCCAACGCCTTCAATCCATTGGCAAGAACAGCCTTCTACTTGCCAGAGAATAGGTCTTTTGAAAATATATAATCTGTTATAGCTTGGTGAGTTGGTAGCCAAACGCCTTCAATCCAATGGCAAGTACAGCG
>NW_017054865.1:0-232 GCF_001483705.2 Eufriesea mexicana | reverse complement strand
ATACATCCATACATCCATACATCCATAAATATATAAATCCATTCTTCCATACATCCGTACATTCGTCCATCCGTACACCAATCCATTCACACTTCCACTCACCCATACAGCTATCCACCCATCCATACATCCATCGATCCATACATCCTTCCATCCATACATACATCCACCAATCCATTCATCCATCCATACATCCACCCATCCATACATCCATCGAACCATACATCCGTCC
>NW_017054864.1:0-232 GCF_001483705.2 Eufriesea mexicana | reverse complement strand
TACTGACACAAGGTAATTCACAAAATAATGCATTCTTCATCTTTTGATAAACAAAAATTAAAAATATTTTTAAACAATCCTCTGTTCATTGATATACTTTGGACAAAAAATTCTCAGCAAAAAAATACAATAACACGAAATTATCCAAAATTAACATTTTAGATATTGAATTATACAATATAACCATAAAATCGATACGATATTTAGTAAAAACAAAAGAAAAACAATTTAA
>NW_017054863.1:0-232 GCF_001483705.2 Eufriesea mexicana | reverse complement strand
ATGACCTGACCTCACCTGACCTCACCTTACCTAACCTGGCCTGACCTGGAATGTCCTGACCTGATCAGACCTGACCTGACCTTACCTGATCTCACCTGACCTCACCTGTCCTATCCTGGTCTGACCTGACCTGATATAATCTGACCTGACATGACCCGACATGACCTGACATGACATGACCTGACCTGTCCGGACCTGATCAGACCTGACCTAATCTGCCCTAACCTAACCT
>NW_017054862.1:0-232 GCF_001483705.2 Eufriesea mexicana | reverse complement strand
CCATCCAGCCACACATCCATCCATCCACACATACATAAATCCTATCACCCGTACTTCCATCCATAGATACTTCCATCCATCCACACAGCCATAGATATATACATACACACATCCATACATATATCCATACATCCATCCGTCCATACATCCATCTACTCATACATACATACATCCATACATCCATACATATATAGATCCATAAATCCATACATCCGTACAACCATACATTCGT
>NW_017054861.1:0-232 GCF_001483705.2 Eufriesea mexicana | reverse complement strand
CACTCGGTCGATGAAACTCGTCCCACGGTCTAATTCTACTTCCTCCGCGACACGTTGCCAGGAAAGATGAGTACTTGCGCGTAACGGAACTAAGTAACGCATGTTTACGACTTTCCTGACGGCAATGGATTATATATTCTGCGTGATGCGGCCAGCATTCCAATATTCTCCTGGCAAACGTGCGCGTGAACGAAGAAACACGGCTTCGCGGATTTCATTCGGATTCATTTGG
>NW_017054860.1:0-232 GCF_001483705.2 Eufriesea mexicana | reverse complement strand
ACTGGTGTACAGTGGATTTCTGTGCACTACTGTGCTCTACGCGTTCAGCCTGGTGCTGGGGAGACCGGCAACTGTGGTCTCGGCTCGGAACATTTAGTCAGGTTACGCTTGGTTAGGGTGTGCTCTGTTCAGTTTGGTCAGGGTGGCATTGACCTTTGTGATGCTCACCGTTGTTCGGTAGACTTCTGAGCTCAGCATTGCTGCACTAGCATCTGCATGTCTCTGGGGATTC
>NW_017054859.1:0-232 GCF_001483705.2 Eufriesea mexicana | reverse complement strand
GGTTAGGTTATGTTTGGTCTGGTTATCCTTGGCCTTTCTGCTGAACACTGATAATCGGTGGATTTGTGCGATCTACATTGCCCTACCATACTCTGACCGACCCTGGGGTGGGCTTAAATAATGGTCTCTTCACGATAGTTTGAGTTAGGCTACGGTTGGTTAGGTTAGGTTGGGATGGGTTAGATAAGGTTAGGTTAGGTTAGGTTAGGCTAGGTCAGGTTAGGTTAAGATA
>NW_017054858.1:0-232 GCF_001483705.2 Eufriesea mexicana | reverse complement strand
ATTTCTGCGCAGCACAGTGATCAAGCATGCTCTGCATTGCCCTGGAGAGGCCAGAGATAGTGGCCGCGGCACGTTAGGTTGGGCTCGGCTACATTCCGTTAGGTTAAGTTTGTTAGGGTTAGGTGCGTTTGGCTTTGACTTTCTCGGCGAAGACTGTTATTCGTCGGACTTCTACGCTCTACTCTGCTCTGCTAACATCTGCTCGTATCTGGGGAGGCTAGCAATACTGGTA
>NW_017054857.1:0-232 GCF_001483705.2 Eufriesea mexicana | reverse complement strand
CGCCTATGGGTGCTTAGAAATTTTGCGTTTGTGATACGGAGGACGCCTATGGGTGCTTAGAAATTGTACATTTGTGGCACGGAGGACGCCTATGGGTGCTTAGAAATTTTGCGTTTGTGACACGGACGGCGCCTATGGGCGTTGGGCGTAGTTTAGTTTTGTGACACGAAGGGCGCTTGTTTTCACAAAAATGGCGCACATCGTATCTCAATTCTTGCCGTATAGTACGGCC
>NW_017054856.1:0-232 GCF_001483705.2 Eufriesea mexicana | reverse complement strand
GGATGGGTGGATGTATCAGTGGATGGATGTATGGTTGGATGATCGTATGGATGTATGTATAGACGTATGTATGGATGTATGTATGGTTGGGTGGATGTACGGATGGATTGAATTATGGATGTGTTGATGTATTAATGTATGGATGTGTGGTTGTATGGATGGATAGAAGTGTGGATCGATGCGTGTATGGATGGGTACTTGTATGGATGGATGGATGTATGATTCGATGGAT
>NW_017054855.1:0-232 GCF_001483705.2 Eufriesea mexicana | reverse complement strand
ATATTTTACTGGCCTGCTCTAGCCATTGTAATGCTACAGAATCACGCTGGAAAATTCAATTTTGTTGCCATTTTCTACTAATATCGTTGTGAGCTAACTTTCTTGCATAGATAAGGAAGAAGTAGCCTATTGGCGTGATGTAGCCATTGCAGTGCTATAGAATCTGGCGGGAAAATAAAATTTTATAGAGATTTTCGACTACTGACGTGGTGAGCTACTTTTCCCGCATATA
>NW_017054854.1:0-232 GCF_001483705.2 Eufriesea mexicana | reverse complement strand
CGGTCGGCGGGCCCTTCGCGGTAGCGTTCGTGGAGACAGAATTCGCGGACGCAGCTTTCGAATAGGCGCTCGCAGGCGCCGAGTCGGACACGGCGCCTGCAGGCACCTGGCGAGCCGCGCAGTTTGCCTTTGGCGGGCAGCACGTGTTGCTGCCCAGCCGGTGGTTGGGTGGGCGGCCGATCTCGGCGCAAACCGGGCACGTGGGTGCAGGCGCACTACACCCACCGGCACG
>NW_017054853.1:0-232 GCF_001483705.2 Eufriesea mexicana | reverse complement strand
GCACGCATACCCTGCGGACGCGGCGCGACCATCACGCGACGCCGCGAGACCATCAAGCGACGCCGCGCGCCCAGAACACGGTCTCTCGAACTGACGGGACTCCACACGTCAGCATGTGGTCACCTTGACCTAAGCTACAACGGGAGAGATAGACGGTCTCCCCGGCCGTAGGTGCATGATCGCTCGCGAAGGCGGAGTTCTAACGCGTTAACACATCCGGTAATGCGCGCGC
>NW_017054852.1:0-232 GCF_001483705.2 Eufriesea mexicana | reverse complement strand
GTAGAGTAACTCAACGTAACGTGATGAGGCCAATATCGCTGCTCTCGACAGGGACAAGCAGAGAATATTAGAGTACAGCAGAAAGCAGAAATGCACCGTACAGCAAAGTATAGCGCAAAAGTTAAGGCTGTCGTGTCAGTCATACACTTCTAATCGGTGGTTCTCTGCATTCTACTGCGCTCTAATATATCCTCCTTGGCTCTGCGGATGCCAGCAATAGTGGCCTCGGCGC
>NW_017054851.1:0-232 GCF_001483705.2 Eufriesea mexicana | reverse complement strand
ATTCAAACTAACGTGCCAAGGCCGCTATATCTAGCCTCCCCAGAACCGAGCAGAAGATATTAGATGGCACTAGAGCGCAGAAATCCATAGAATCGCAGTGGGTAGATCAGCAGTGGTAGCTATCCGTGCCTGACCCAAGCTAACGCAACCCCACCTGACGTAGCCTATGTCAACATAACCTGCCGCGACCATTATCTCTGGACGACCATGGGCCATGCAGTGTATAGTATAG
>NW_017054850.1:0-232 GCF_001483705.2 Eufriesea mexicana | reverse complement strand
TCTCTGGCAAGTAGATGGCTGTACTTGCCATTGGATTGATGGCGTTAGGCTATCTATTCACCATGCTATAACAGGTTATATATTTTGAATCGACCTAATCACTGGCATGTAGATGGCTGTACTTGCCATTGGATTGAAGGCGCTATGCGATCTATTCACCAAGCTATATCAGGTTATAGATTTTGAATAGACATATTCTATGGCAAGTAGATGGCTGTACTTGCCATTGGTT
>NW_017054849.1:0-232 GCF_001483705.2 Eufriesea mexicana | reverse complement strand
GCAGAGCTTAGTACAGCATGTAGAGTGCAGAAATCCACCGAATAGCAGTGTATGGAATAATAGTCAATGAATCCCTAACCAAGCTTCTAAACCTACTCTAACGAAAGGTAATATAAAGCACCCTAACGTGTCGAAACCACTATTAATGACCACCGCAGAGCCAAGCAGACCATACTAAGGAGCAGTAGAGCACAGAAGACCACCAGATATCAGTCAATGGCGCAACAGTCTA
>NW_017054848.1:0-232 GCF_001483705.2 Eufriesea mexicana | reverse complement strand
CCGTTGCATTGCAGTGATCAGCGGAATAGGTGAAGATATCCTGACTTAATCTGGCCCAACCTAGCCATACCAAACGTATGGTAACAAAACAGAGCTTGCGGCGAACTCTGCTGCTGGTACCCCGTAACCAAGCAGAATAAAGTAGAGCACCGCAGATCACAGAAACTTTCGGAAAAGCAGTGTAAAGCACAATAGCGAATGTAGCCTGTCATAACTTGTCCAAACTAAACAT
>NW_017054847.1:0-232 GCF_001483705.2 Eufriesea mexicana | reverse complement strand
TAATTAAATTTTTAAAGTTTATTGAATTTGAAAATATTGGTCACTGGACCAGTCATAATTTTTCAAATTTAGCATTGAAATTCACGAAATTTCTGTTCCTACGCCGATCTCTGTCAATTTTATTTTCACGATCTTCGTCGCAGTCTTTGCCCAGTTACTTGGATTTACTTTACTTCGAAAAATTCGCAAGTTGCGTTTCGAATCCCTTTAGTTACGCCACTTACCATCGCGA
>NW_017054846.1:0-232 GCF_001483705.2 Eufriesea mexicana | reverse complement strand
ACGAGTCGGACTCGTGACGAAAATTCCTGGCCAAACTTGCATATCACGAGTCAGGCTCGTTGTTCAATTTCGTGCCAATCGTGGATATCACGTGTCTGACTCGTGATCGGCCTTTTGGGTCGAACATGAATATCACGAGTCTAACACGTTGTCGACATTTTAGGTCAAACGCGAATATCCCGAGTCCGACTCGTGGTCTTAATCACGGGCCAAGTACGAATATCTCGAATGA
>NW_017054845.1:0-232 GCF_001483705.2 Eufriesea mexicana | reverse complement strand
CCCAAGCCAAATGCAGCCAAGACTGACCTAGCCAAACGTAACCTAACACAAACCAACGTGCCATGGGCACTATTGCTCTAATCTTGAGGGCTGAGCAGGGTATAGCACAGCATTGTAGGGCGCAGATATGCACCAAATAGCAGCCAATAGTGCATAGTCAAATACATGCCCTCCTTACCAAAGCAAACGTAA
Organism: Eufriesea mexicana; assembly: GCF_001483705.2. Classification (NCBI taxonomy): domain Eukaryota; kingdom Metazoa; phylum Arthropoda; class Insecta; order Hymenoptera; family Apidae; genus Eufriesea; species Eufriesea mexicana. The sequence goes on along the minus strand of NW_017054845.1, from coordinate 40 downwards.
CATAACCAAAGGAACCTAACTCAGCCTAACGTGCCTACAA
>NW_017054844.1:0-232 GCF_001483705.2 Eufriesea mexicana | reverse complement strand
AGCTTGTGTCATGCTACGTTTGGTTGTGTTGCGCTTGGTTATGTGAGGAGAGGAGAGCTTTGACTTTTGTGCTGTGCACTGCTTTTCGGGGGAATTCTGCACCGTTCTCTGACCTAGTTTTCCCGGCATTGCTCTGGGCATTCCGAAAATGGATGCCGCTGCGCGTTATGGTGAAGTAGGTTACGTTTGGTTAGGTTAGGCTTGTTTGGGTTAGGTTGAGGTACCTTTGACT
>NW_017054843.1:0-232 GCF_001483705.2 Eufriesea mexicana | reverse complement strand
CACAGATCCATACATACACCCATACATTCATCCATACATACACCCATACATACATTCTTACATTCATACATACATACATGCATAAATACATCCATAGAAACATCCATGCATACACCAATACATACACCCTTACATACGCCCATCCATCCACCTACCCATAAATCCATCCATACCATCATCCATTCATACATCCATACATCCGTACAGCCGTACATCCATACATAAATCCATC
>NW_017054842.1:0-232 GCF_001483705.2 Eufriesea mexicana | reverse complement strand
TGCTGCAGAATATGGCCGGAGCATTCAATTTTACTGATACTTTCGACCAATATCGTGGTGACCTAGATTTCTTGGATATGTAAGGAGGAAATATTCAACTGGCGTGCTGTAGCCATTGCAATGCTATAGAATCTTCCTCGAAAATTCAATTTTAAAGACATTTTCGATCAATATCGTGGTGAGGTAGCTTTCGTGCACAAATATTGAGGTAAGATTCTATTGGCCAGCTACA
>NW_017054841.1:0-232 GCF_001483705.2 Eufriesea mexicana | reverse complement strand
GGCTAGGCCAGGTCAGTTTTGGTTAGGTTGGGTTAGATCTGGTTATGTTTGGTTCGGTTCGGCTGGTCAGGTCACGTTCGTTTATGTTAGGATAGGTTAGGTTACGTTTGGTTAGATTCGGATAGGTTAGGTTTTGTTAGGTTTGGTCGGGTTAGTTTGGGTTCGGTTAAGGTTAGATCGGGTTACGTCAGGTGGGCTTAGGTTAGGTTAGGTCGGGTTAGGTTAGGTTATG
>NW_017054840.1:0-232 GCF_001483705.2 Eufriesea mexicana | reverse complement strand
ACAGATTCTATAGCATTCTAATGCCTATAGCACTCCAACAGTATATTTCCCCCATATTTATGCGAGAAAGATAGCTCACCACAATATAAGTCGAACATGTGAATAAAATTGATCTTTCCAGCCAGATTCTATAACATTGCGACGGCTATAGCACGCCAGTAGAATCTAACATCCTTACTTATGCAATAAAGTTAGCTCACCATGCTATTAGTCGTAAATGTTAATAAATTTG
>NW_017054839.1:0-232 GCF_001483705.2 Eufriesea mexicana | reverse complement strand
TGATAGGTTAAGTTATATTACATGTGGTTCGATTAAGCTGGTTTGGGTTAGGTTGGGACGTTACTGACGTTGATGATGTGCATTGCCATTCTATGGACCTCAGAGCACCATTCTCCAATAGTATGTCCTGCTTGGCAACGGGGAGGTCAGCAAATTTTGTCTCGGCACCTTAGGTTGATATAGGTTACGTTCTGATATGGTTTGTTAGCCATGGTTTTGTTTTGATGGCTAC
>NW_017054838.1:0-232 GCF_001483705.2 Eufriesea mexicana | reverse complement strand
TTCTTTGCCCTTCTACATTCTACGCTACTCAAGTATCTTCTGCATGGCTCTGAGGAGGGCAGCTATAGCGGTCTCGGCACCCTGGGTTGCGTTAAGTTACTGTTTGCTCGGCCAGGTTGGGATAGGTTTGGTTAGGGCAACTATGACTTTTGTGCTATAGACTGCTATACGTTTGATATCTGAGCTCTGAATTGCTCAACTAGAATCTGCTTGTCTCTGGGGTGGCCAGTAA
>NW_017054837.1:0-232 GCF_001483705.2 Eufriesea mexicana | reverse complement strand
CTAGAGCACGCCAACAGAATGTTTCCTCCTTAGTTACGCAAGGAGGTTAGCTCACCACGATATCAGTCGAAAATGTCAACAAAATTGTATTTTCCACCCACATTCTACATCATTGGAATGGTTATAGCACACAAAAAGCATCTTTCCTCCTTACTTACGCAAGGAAGTAACCTCGCCACGATATTAGTCGAAAATGTCAACGAAAATGTATTTTCCAGCCACATTCTATACC
>NW_017054836.1:0-232 GCF_001483705.2 Eufriesea mexicana | reverse complement strand
AATTTCTAGAAATATTAACAGAGAATTAAATTGATTGTTTAGGATATCGTAAAATTTTAATAACTAATTTGTCACCCATTTGGTAACTGTTACTGTGAATATAAAACCTTTATTTATCTATTATTTGGTTTAAATAAGGATTTTATTTATTTCAGAAGATTAGGAACTAAAATTAAGAATTTTATTAATTTCTGGAAATATTAACAGAAAATTAAATATATTGTTTAGGATA
>NW_017054835.1:0-232 GCF_001483705.2 Eufriesea mexicana | reverse complement strand
GGATTGAAGGCGTTAGGCGATCTATTCACCAAGCTATAACAGGTTATAGATATTGAATAGACCCATTCTCTGGCAAGTAGACGGATGTGCATGACATTGGTTGAAGGCGCTAGGCGATGTATTCACATAGCTATAACAGACTATAGAATTCAATAGACCTATTCTCTGTCAGGCAGATGGCTGTACTTGCCATTGGATGGAAGGCGTTAGGCGAACTATTCACCAAGCTATA
>NW_017054834.1:0-232 GCF_001483705.2 Eufriesea mexicana | reverse complement strand
CTTTTGAGCTCTAATGTGCACTGTCATATTCAGCTCGTCTCCGGGGAAGTCAGCAATAGTGTTCGCGGCACGATAGGTTCAGTTGATATAAGTTGGGTTTTGTCAGGTTAGGCCTGGAAATGGCAGGGTATCTTTGACCTTTGTGGTATACATTGCTATTTGGTGGCTTTCCCGCTCTACTGTGGTTTACTCTACTCTGCTCGGTTCTGGGAGGCCAGCAAAAGTGTTCATG
>NW_017054833.1:0-232 GCF_001483705.2 Eufriesea mexicana | reverse complement strand
CCGCGTTATGTTGAGTTACGTTGCGTTTGGATACGTTCCGATTGGTTAGGTTAGGAAGGGCTACCTTCGGCTTTTGCGGGATGCACTGCTATTCGGCGGTATTCTGCACATTACTGTGACCGTAGGTGTTCCGCTCGGCACTAGGGCTGCCAAGAATGGAGGTCTCGTCTCGACAAGTTTAGTTAGTCTGCGTTTTGTTAGTTTAGGTGTGGCCGCGTTAGGTTGTGATTTA
>NW_017054832.1:0-232 GCF_001483705.2 Eufriesea mexicana | reverse complement strand
CTATTGAAAATATATAATTTGTTATAGCTTGGTGATTAGGTCGCCTAACGCCTTCAATCCAATAGCAAGTACTGCCATCTACTTGCCAGAGGATAGGTCTACTCAAAATCTATAACCAGTTATAGCTTGGTGAATAGATCGCCTAAAGTATTCAATCCAAAGGCAAGTGCAGACATCTACTTGCCAGGAAATAGGTCTATTCAAAATCTATAACCTGTTATAGCTTGGTGAA
>NW_017054831.1:0-232 GCF_001483705.2 Eufriesea mexicana | reverse complement strand
GGCATTGCAATGCAATAGAATCTTCCTGGAAAATACAATTTTATTGACATTTTCGACTAATTGTGTCGTGAGCTAACTTCCTTGCATAGGTAAGGAGGAAAGATACTATTGGCTTGCTATAGGCTTTGCAATGCTATAGAATCTGGCTGGAAAGTTCAATGCTATTGAAAGTTTCGACTATTATCGTGGTGAGGTGCCTTTTTTGCCTAAATAAGCAGGGTAGATTCTATTG
>NW_017054830.1:0-232 GCF_001483705.2 Eufriesea mexicana | reverse complement strand
TGTACCAAAGCTAGCTCACCGCGACTTTAATCGAATACGTCAAAATAATTGTACGTCCGACTCCAATTCTATTGAATTCAATGTTTATAGAAAACCTATAGAATTGTTCCTCCTTCTTTATGTAGAAAGGTACCTCACCACGATGTTAATCGAAAATGACATTAAAATTGAAGACGTCAATATAATTGAGCTTTCCAGCCAGATTCTATTGAATTGCAATGGCTATTGCAAA
>NW_017054829.1:0-232 GCF_001483705.2 Eufriesea mexicana | reverse complement strand
TATATCACAACCCAACCCAAACGAAGGTAACCTGCCTAAACATAACGTGCCGAGACCACTATTGCTGGCCACCCCATTGCCAAGCAGGACATACTACAGCACAGCAGAGCGATGAAATCCACGCAGCAGCCGTACACAACACTAATGTTAAAGCTATACTGAACAAACGTGGCATAACGCAACTTAACCGAAAGTAACCTGACTCATCATAACGTGCCGAGACCACTATTGC
>NW_017054828.1:0-232 GCF_001483705.2 Eufriesea mexicana | reverse complement strand
CATAATTTGGGGATTAGATCACCTAACGCCTTCAATCCAATGGCAAGTATAGCCATCTACTTGCCTGGGAAAAGGTCTATTCAAAATCTATAACCTATTATAGCATGAAGAATAGATCGCCTAACGCGTTCAATCCAATGGCAAGTACAGCCGTCTACTTGCCAGAGACTCGGTCTATTCAAAATCTATAACATGTTATAGCTTGGTGAATAGATCGCAAAACGCCTTCAAT
>NW_017054827.1:0-232 GCF_001483705.2 Eufriesea mexicana | reverse complement strand
GATGTATGGATGTATGCATGTATGGGTGGATGGATGGATGTATGTGTGGATGGCAGGATATATTGATGGATGGATGTATTGATGTGCAGATGTATTGATGCATGAGTGAATGGATGTATGGATGTATGTATGGATGATTATTTGGGTGTGTGTATGCATGTATGCTTGAATGTACGTACGAGTGTACGGACGGATGTATGGATGTATTAATGTATGGATGGATGGATGTATA
>NW_017054826.1:0-232 GCF_001483705.2 Eufriesea mexicana | reverse complement strand
TTTACGCATACAGGATAGCTCACCACAACATAAGTCGAAAATGTTAATAAAATTGAACGTTCCCGTCTGATTCTATAGCAACGCAATTGCTATAACAAACGAATAATATCTTTCCTTGTTGTTTATGCGGAAAACCATGCTCACCACGACATTAGTCGATAAACTCAACAAAATTGGACTTTTCCGTCGGGTTCTATTGCAATGCACTGGCTATATCAAACCTATAGAACCT
>NW_017054825.1:0-232 GCF_001483705.2 Eufriesea mexicana | reverse complement strand
GAAAGTCAAAGATACACATAGCGAAAATAGCCTAGCATTACCGAACCAAACGAAATCTTAAACGACCTCACGTGCCATGACAACTATTGCAGGCCGCAGCAGAGACAGGCAAGGTATGCTAGAGCACAGTGGAGCGTCGGAACCGACGGAATTGCAGTGAATAGCACAAAAGACATATATGTCCTGACCAAACCGCTCCAAACCTAACATAATCAAAAGTAACATACCTCAA
>NW_017054824.1:0-232 GCF_001483705.2 Eufriesea mexicana | reverse complement strand
TTCTAAAGCATCACGACCACACGATCCTAGCGTACGGTCATTCATCCTTCGTCACGCACCCCACAAAATATGCTCAAGATAAGCCCAAGCTTATTATCCTGCGATGCCACAATATCAATAAAATTTTCTCTTAACTTAGTTACAGAAATTATATTATTAGTAAGCTTAATCTTTCCATATAAAATTATTATTTTATTTTCAATTTTTCAGTTTATCAAGATTTATTTCTTCT
>NW_017054823.1:0-232 GCF_001483705.2 Eufriesea mexicana | reverse complement strand
AAATTCAAATTTATTGACATTTTCGACTAATATCATGGCGAGCAATCTTTCTTTCATAAATAACCAGGAAGGATTCAATTGACGTGCTATATGCTTTGCAATGCTACAGAATCTTGCTGGAAAATTCAAATTTATAGACATTTTCGACTAACATCGTGTTGAGCTTACATTCTTGCATATATAAGGAGGAAACATTCAATTCACGTGCTATAGAGGTCGCAATGCTATAGAA
>NW_017054822.1:0-232 GCF_001483705.2 Eufriesea mexicana | reverse complement strand
AAATTCTTTTGAACAGGAGATACAAAATTATACTCGAGACTACTGGATCAGGCGAGAAAAACACCCCAATTACCCCAATATATCAGAGTGTTTCGAAGGACTCCCTGAAATCAGAAGGGTCATCGTGGATCACAGACCTTCTACGATCCATACATCCCTACATTTTACGATCTGCAAAAGATATTTAAAACGAGAAATAACCTCCATAAAGCAAAAGAGAAACGACAAATAA
>NW_017054821.1:0-232 GCF_001483705.2 Eufriesea mexicana | reverse complement strand
CATAACTCAATATAACGTGCCGGAAACTCTATTGCTGGCCTCGCCAGAGCCAAGCAGAAATTCTTGGAACAAGGTAGTTCGCTGATATACGCGGATAGCGCTGTATAGCACAAAGGTCTGTACTATTCTGTCCAACCTCACTAAGCGCAATATAACCAAACGTATGCTAGCTCAATCTATCATGCCGAGACAACTATTGCTGGCCTCCCAAGGGCAAAGCAGAATATACTAG
>NW_017054820.1:0-232 GCF_001483705.2 Eufriesea mexicana | reverse complement strand
CGAATAATATTGTGGTGCGCTACCTTTCTTGCATAAATATGGAGGAAAGATCCTTTTGGCTTGGTATTACCATTGCAATGATATAGAATGTGCCTGGCAGATTCAATTTTATTGACAGTTTTGACTGATATCGTGGTGACCTAACTTTCTTGCATAAATAAGGAGGAGTGATTCTACTGACGTGCTATAGACATTGCAATGCTATAGATTCGTCCTGGAAAATTCAATATTA
>NW_017054819.1:0-232 GCF_001483705.2 Eufriesea mexicana | reverse complement strand
AATATAAATAAAATAATTGAATAAATTGAAATTGAAAAATAAAAAATTATTATATTCAAATAATATATAATAATTATAATAAAACTAAATAATAAAGTTGAACATGCAATTATTTTTTTTAAATTCAATATTCTATTTACATAAAATGAAATAAATAATAAACCTAATAATATAAAATTTAATGTATAATTGTTTAATATTAAAAATAAACAATAAAAATTTATCCATATAA
>NW_017054818.1:0-232 GCF_001483705.2 Eufriesea mexicana | reverse complement strand
TTTGGTTAGCTTAGGTTGGGTCAGGTTAGGTTAGGAAGTCCTTGACTCTTGTACTTTACACTAATATTCGGTGGATTTCTTCGCCCTACATAGCACGTCTATACTGCTCGCTACTCTGAGTACAACAGTTGTAGAGGTCTCGGCACTTTAGTTTTAGTTAGGCTACGGAAGGTTATTTTACGTTCGGTTAGCGTAGGAGAGGACAGCTATGATTTTTGTGCAATGCACTTCT
>NW_017054817.1:0-232 GCF_001483705.2 Eufriesea mexicana | reverse complement strand
AATTTATGTTATCCGTGGACAAATTAGTACAACTTCTAAAGCAATGCGATGATGGCTGTACTCTGTACTGTTTCGTTGATTGCTAGTGCCTCGAGCGACAATGGTTCTGCCCTGTGCCATTCTGGAGTTCCAATAGAATGTATATCATCATTGACCAGATTAAAACTAGGGCAACAGTGCTCTATCTGTGGATGTACCTGCAACAGTACTGTGAGTTGTTAATATCTCTTGC
>NW_017054816.1:0-232 GCF_001483705.2 Eufriesea mexicana | reverse complement strand
CATAGTAGCGTATGGCGCTAACCTCTTACACCACGATAACGAATCCACACTGTCGTGAGTTTCTCATACTAAATCTCATAAGTATCAATTAAACACGCATTATTTGACACGGGAGATTTGTATAAGTCCAAAATTGTCAAGGTTTTATTTAGAATAAGATGGGTAAGTGAGGTGCAAATTAAGATTTAGTAACACCGTCATTCTCAGCTTCTCGTAAATATATCAGGATGCA
>NW_017054815.1:0-232 GCF_001483705.2 Eufriesea mexicana | reverse complement strand
ATTCATTTACTTCCAAATATAGAAGATTAAGAAAATAATGTATAGTAAAGATAGACTGGCAACGAAAATGAGCGCTATAGTGCTGCCCTCTCTAGGTACTAGAAAACCGCGCGAAATTCAAACGCACTTCGTGTCTCATAAAAATTATTGAATAATTTATAAGAAATAGCGCGTTTTTATATGTTTTAAAATATTTATTTACTATTTCCTGCACGTTTGCTGCTTTCAAATT
>NW_017054814.1:0-232 GCF_001483705.2 Eufriesea mexicana | reverse complement strand
AAAATTCTTCAGTGACGATGAATGTTGTATAGAAATTCCAGGAAGACAAAACGCTGATCCATTGCAGCTCGAGATATTAACAACTGAAAACACAGTACTAAGTACAGTCACCATCACAGTACTACAGTCATTGTGTTAATCTGCTCAGTGATAATTTAAATTCCACCGAGGTGCTAGAATAACCTATGTATAGACAAGATATGGCTAGAGATATTTGCAATTCACAGTACGG
>NW_017054813.1:0-232 GCF_001483705.2 Eufriesea mexicana | reverse complement strand
GATGCCTTTTGAGTGCTATAGCCATTGCAATGATATATTTTGTTGCTGGAAAATACAATTTTGCAGACATTTACGACTAATATCGTGGTGAGATAACTTTCTTGCATAAATAAGGAGGAAATATATTCTTGGCGTGCAATCGGCATTACAATGCTACAGAATCATGCTTGAAATTTCAGTTTTATTGTCATTTTCTACTACTATCGTAGTGAGCAAACTCTCTTACCTAAAT
>NW_017054812.1:0-232 GCF_001483705.2 Eufriesea mexicana | reverse complement strand
AGGGTTGCTATAACTCTCCCGATGTGCACCGCTATTCGGTGGGTTTTGCGATCTACTATGCTCTAGTATGTCCTGCTTCGTTCTGAGGAGGGCAGCAACAGCGGTTTCTGCTCGTTAGTTTGAGTTAGTCTATGTTTTGCAGTCTTCTGCTTGTTTAGGTTAAGTTTGTGTAGCTGTGACATTTCCCATACACGCTGCAATTCTATGGAATTCTGCGTCCTACTCTCCACTA
>NW_017054811.1:0-232 GCF_001483705.2 Eufriesea mexicana | reverse complement strand
TTAATATTATTTTTGTTATATTGAATCTGCATTGGCTCGAATATTTCTTAAGTGCATCGTTTCCGTGTTACATATTTTACGATGTACTTAAATAATTATTACTTAAGTAATCTAATACACTTTTTAAAATATATATCCTGCTAAAAAATTTCTCAACTTTTGCCAAACTCACAGTAGCATTTGGGGATAATTCGATATATAAAAGATACATAAAATACATCCATACATACAT
>NW_017054810.1:0-232 GCF_001483705.2 Eufriesea mexicana | reverse complement strand
AATGGTCTCGGCACGTGGAGTTGTATTATGTTAAGTTTGGTTACGTTACGATTGGTTACGTTTGGTTAGGGCGGCTTTGACTATTGTGCCTTACAATGCAACGAGGCGGTTTTCTGCGCTCTAGTATGATATATTATATTCCCCGCGGCTGTTAGGAGGTCTGCAACACTTTTCCCGGCCCATCGTGTTTAGTTATTCTGCGTTCGATTAGGTTAGGTTGGATCAGGTTATG
>NW_017054809.1:0-232 GCF_001483705.2 Eufriesea mexicana | reverse complement strand
TACAGCCATCTACTTGCCAGAGAATAGGGCCTATTCAAAATCTATAACCTGTTATATCTTGCTGATCAGATCGCCTAACGCCTGCAATCCAATGGCAAGTGCAGCCATCTACTTGCCAGAGGATTGTTCTATTCAAAATCTATAGCCGGTTATAGCTTGTGAATAGATAGCCTAACGCGTTCAATCCAATTGCAAGTACAGCCATCTACTTGCCAGAGAATCGGTCTATTCA
>NW_017054808.1:0-232 GCF_001483705.2 Eufriesea mexicana | reverse complement strand
TACGTTTGGTTAGTTTAGGTTAGGATAGGTTATGCTACGATATCTACGGCTTCTGTGCTATTCGCTGCAGAGCGCTGCATTTCTGCGCCCTACTGTGCTATAATAAATTCTGCTTTCCTCTGTCGAGGCCAGCAATTGTGTTCTCGGCTCTTCAGGTTGAGTTATGTTACGTTTGGTTAGGTTAGGTTGTGTCAGGCTCGGTCAAGCTCTCTGTGACTTTCGTGCAGTGCAC
>NW_017054807.1:0-232 GCF_001483705.2 Eufriesea mexicana | reverse complement strand
AGCGAGCAGTGGTGGTAGTGGCACGCTAGTTTGCGTTAGGTTACGTTTGGTTCGTTTAGCTTATGTTAGGTCTGTTGAGGATAGCTTTGACTTTCATACTATACACTATTGTGTCGTAGAACCCTGTGTCCTACTGTGCTCTTATACATTGCGCTTGCTTCGGGGCGCTTGCAGCAGTTGTCGCGGCACAATGTGATGTCCTATGCTACATTCCGTTAGGTCATTCTGGGTC
>NW_017054806.1:0-232 GCF_001483705.2 Eufriesea mexicana | reverse complement strand
AGTGAAGGGCACGAAGGCCGTTGGTACCTAACCTAACCTGACCTAACCTAACATAAACGAAAGCAGCATAGCTCACCACAACATACCGCGACCACGGCTTCCGGCCTCCCCGGAAGCAAGCAGAATGTAGTAGAGCGCAGTAGATAGCAGAAGTCCACCGAAAGACAGAGTATAGCACGAAAGTCTAAGCTACCCTAACAGAGCAAGTCGTAACCTAACCGAGCGAACGTGT
>NW_017054805.1:0-232 GCF_001483705.2 Eufriesea mexicana | reverse complement strand
GCGTGCTCAAGAAGGAAGGGAAACGAAGTACGTGTTAACTGCAAACGAAGCGGCAAGAAATGCAATCATGCAGCTTCCAACATGAATTGCCCTTCCTACAACACCGAACTGGAGAGGTCAATTGCAAGAACCGTTTATGTATAAGAAGAAGAACGGTCGGACAGAGGAGATACGTATGCCACAGCAGAATATGCAGAGATCGAGGGTAGTGCCCTACGAGGTTAGGTCGCAG
>NW_017054804.1:0-232 GCF_001483705.2 Eufriesea mexicana | reverse complement strand
AGAGTAAAAATATCGAACACAAGGTTGCATCCTTTTTCTTAGTATAGTAACGAAATTTTAAAACTGTACAATGTGTAAGTTGAAATTTGGAAATTAAAATTTATAGGCATTAATTTATTTGTATTAAAATGAAGAGTGTTTATAGAATTGTAGAAGCTTATGAGATTTTTGCATAGATTTAGTTTAAATAAATATATTTGAAAATTTCCTTTGGTATATTTTCATCCTGCAG
>NW_017054803.1:0-232 GCF_001483705.2 Eufriesea mexicana | reverse complement strand
GCTATAGCATTCCAATAGAATCTTTCCACCTTGTTTATGCAAGAAAATTATCTCATCACGATAATAGTCGAAAATGTCAATAACTTTGTATTTTCCAGTCAGATTCTATTACACTGCAATGGCTATAGCGTACCAATTGAATCCTCCCTCCTTATTTATGCAGGAAAACTAACACACCACGATAATAATCGAAAATGTCAATAAAATTGAGTTTTCCAGACTGATTCTGTAG
>NW_017054802.1:0-232 GCF_001483705.2 Eufriesea mexicana | reverse complement strand
AGCTCATTATCGACTAATATGGTGGTGCGCAAATTTTTCGGCGCAAATAAGGAGGAAGGATTCAATTGGTTTGCTGTAGCCATTGCATTGCAGTAGAATCTGACCGAAAAGTACAATTTTATTGACATTCTCGTGTAACATCGCGGTGAGCAAACGAATCTGACTGAATTCGAAGGAAAGCTTCCAATGGTTTGCTGTAGCCCCAGCATTGCAGTAGAATCTGCCGGGAAAG
>NW_017054801.1:0-232 GCF_001483705.2 Eufriesea mexicana | reverse complement strand
GACATTAGAGCTATTCGCTACTGTTCGGTGGACTTCTGCGGTCCAGACTGCTCTAATATGAACTGCTTGGCTCCGTGGAGGCCAGTAATAGTGTTCTCGGCACATCTGGTTTAGTTGTGCTATGTTTCGTCATGTTGGGCTTTGCTACATTCGACTAGCGTAGCTCCGCCTTTCGTAGTATTCGCATCTATTAGGCAGATTTCCGCGCAGCACTGTGCTCTGATATATTCCG
>NW_017054800.1:0-232 GCF_001483705.2 Eufriesea mexicana | reverse complement strand
AAGGGAAAGCTGACCATTGGTCTAGGCTCGTAACGTCGTGACAGATGAGGACAGATCGCGACACATCGATGAGCCTGGGGTAGGTTGTGGATAAGGCCTGCAACGCGAGAATGTCACCCTGATTAGAGGGGAGAGGCGAATAAAATATAAAACAACTGCTGAAGATTGTCCAGGCTACCTTCAGGATATCCGTTCAGTCACTGGTCGAAACCTTCGTCTACAGGAACAAACA
>NW_017054799.1:0-232 GCF_001483705.2 Eufriesea mexicana | reverse complement strand
TATGTAAGGATGAATGAATGGATATATGTTTGGTTGTTTGTATGGATGTATGTATGGTTGTATGTATGTACGTATGTAAGGAAGGATGGAAGGAAGTATGCATGGAAGGATGGATGGATTGGTGGATGTATGTATGGATGGAAGAATGTATGGATCGATGTATTTATGGATGGGTGGATATTTGGATGGATGGATGTATGGAAGTATGGATGTGTGTATGGACGTATGTATG
>NW_017054798.1:0-232 GCF_001483705.2 Eufriesea mexicana | reverse complement strand
TTTAGTTATTCCAGGTTTGGTTAGGTTGGGTTCAGGAATGTTCTGTTAGGATGACTCTGACTTCTGTGCTTTATGCTGCTACTTGGTGGCTTTCTGCGCTCTACTGCGCACTAGTATGTTCTGCTTGGCTCTGGGGAGGCCAGAAACAATGTTCTCGGCACGTTAGTTAGAGATGGATATCGTTCGGTTGTGCTGCGTTTGGTTAGCTTATGATGGGGTAGCCTTGGCTCTT
>NW_017054797.1:0-232 GCF_001483705.2 Eufriesea mexicana | reverse complement strand
CATGCCATTGGTTGCAGACGTTAGGCGACCTATTCACCAAGCTATAACAGGTTACATATTTTGCATAGACTTATTCTCTGGCAAGTAGATGGCTGTACTTGCCTTTGGATTGAAGGCGTTTTGCGATCTATTCACCAAGCTATAACAGACAATAGATTTTGAATAGACATATTCTCTTGCAAGTAGGTGGCTGTACTTGCCATTGGATTGACGGCGTTAGGCGATCTGTTCA
>NW_017054796.1:0-232 GCF_001483705.2 Eufriesea mexicana | reverse complement strand
TCCTCCATACTTATGCTTGGAAGCTAGCTCAGCACGACATCAGTCGAATATGTCAATAAAATAAAACTTTCCTGCCTGATTCTATAGCATCGCATAGGCTGTAGCACGCCAATCGAATATTTCCTCTTTATTTATGCAAGAAAGGCTGCTCACCACGATATTTGTCAATAACGTCTGTAAAATTGAATTTTCCAGCGAGATACCAGAGCATTGCCATGGCTATAGCACGCCA
>NW_017054795.1:0-232 GCF_001483705.2 Eufriesea mexicana | reverse complement strand
CTAGCACGTCATACCGTAATATATCCGCACGTAACCAAACACAGCCTAACATGCCGAGACCACTAGTGATAGCCTCCTTAGAGCCAAGCTGGACGCATTAGTGGATAGTGGAGCGCAGAAATCCATAGAATCGTATTGTATATCAGAAGGGACAAGGCTAGCCGAACATATCCCTAACCAAAACAACATAACCACACATAGCCTTACTAAACCTTACGTACCGAGGACGCTA
>NW_017054794.1:0-232 GCF_001483705.2 Eufriesea mexicana | reverse complement strand
AGGCTATGTTTTGCTATGTCTCGTTTGTTCGGGTTAGGCACGGGTATCTTTGACTTTTCTGATGTACGCAGCGATTATATGGTTTTCTGCGTCCTACCATCCACTTGCGTGTTCCACTTGACACTGTTGAGAGCAGCAATAATGGTCGTGGCACGTTAAGTTGAGTTACGTTACGTTTGGTTATGTTACGACTGGGTGGGTTATGAGGAGATAGATTTGTATTTAGTGCTAT
>NW_017054793.1:0-232 GCF_001483705.2 Eufriesea mexicana | reverse complement strand
CTTGCATAAATAAAGAGGAAAGATCCTATTGGCGTGCTATTACTATTGCAACACTATAGGATCATCCTGGAAAATTCAATTTTTTTGACCTTTCCGTCTTATATCGTAGTGAGCTAACTTTATTGCATAAATCAGGAGGGTATATTCTTCTGTCGTGCTATATCCATTTCAATGCTTTAGAATGTGGCTGAAAAATTCAATTTTATTGACATTTCCGGCTAATATTGTGGTG
>NW_017054792.1:0-232 GCF_001483705.2 Eufriesea mexicana | reverse complement strand
AATCTGTTATAGCATGGTGAATAGGTCGCCTAACGCCGTCAATCCAATGGCAAGTACAGCCATTTACTTAGCAGAGTATAGGTCTATTCCAAATATATAACCTGCTGTAGCTTGGTGAACAGATCGCCTAACGCATTCAATCCAACGGCAAGTACAGCCATATACTAGACAGAGAATAAGTCTAATCAAAATCTATAAGCTGTCATAGCATGGTGATTAGATCGCCTAACGC
>NW_017054791.1:0-232 GCF_001483705.2 Eufriesea mexicana | reverse complement strand
ATATCGTGTTGAGGAAACTTTTCTGCACAAATAAGGCTGGAAGACTCCATTGGTTTGCTGTAGTCCTTGCATTGCATTAGATACTGCCCGGAAAACTCAAACTTTTTGACATCTTCGTCTAATATTGCGGTGAGCAATCCTTTCAGCGTAAATAACGAGAAAAGATTCTATTGGTTTGCTATGGCCATTGAATTGCAACAGAATCTGTCAGAAAAGATCAATTCTATTGACA
>NW_017054790.1:0-232 GCF_001483705.2 Eufriesea mexicana | reverse complement strand
GTCTATTCAAAATCTATATCCTGTTATAGCTTGGTGAATAGATCGCCTATCGCCTTCAATCCACTGGCAAGTACATCCATCTGCTTGCCAGGGAATAGGTCTATTCAAAATCAATAACCTGTTATAGCTTGGTGTATAGATCGCATATCACCTCCTATCCAATGGCAAAAACAGTCATCTACTTGCCAAAGGATATGTCTACTCAAAATCTGTAAGCTGTTATAGCTGGGTG
>NW_017054789.1:0-232 GCF_001483705.2 Eufriesea mexicana | reverse complement strand
TCTGTGATCCTCTGTCCTCTAATTCGTTCTGCTCGCCTCTGGCGTGGCCAGAAATAGTGGCATTGGCGCGTCAGGTTTAGATATATTATTAGGTTAGGATAGGTTAGGAAGGATATGTTACGATTTCTTTGACTTTTGTGCTGTACACTGCTATTCGGTAGATTTCTGAGCTTTACGTTGCTCTACTATACTCTGAACGACTCTGTGGAGGCGAGCAATGGTGGTCGTGGCA
>NW_017054788.1:0-232 GCF_001483705.2 Eufriesea mexicana | reverse complement strand
AACAGTAGAGTGCAGAAATCTCAGAATATCGGAGTATAACGCAAAGGTCATAGCCATCCGAGCAGAACATAGCATATCATAGCCTAATGAAGCGTAACATGAAACAGCCTATCATGCCACAAGAGCTATTGCTCGTTCCCCAGAGTCGAGCAGAATATACTCGAGCATTGTGGAGCGCAGAAATCATCCGAACTGCCGTGTATAGCCCAAGAGTCAAAGCTACCCTATCCTA
>NW_017054787.1:0-232 GCF_001483705.2 Eufriesea mexicana | reverse complement strand
CATAAGTTGACAATATTTTTAAAAGCATTTCAACGTTGTTTGTTGACTCTTTTAAATCATCATCATTGATACGATTAGATAATTTCGAAGCACTAATGATAACCTTTCGTATTTCAATAAACTGTACTTCTTTGAAACCTCTGGTTGTCATTGCCGAACTACCGACACCAACGCCATTTGTAGTAGCAAGTGGTAAAGGATCAAAGGGAACACCATTCCTTTTAGCAGCAAC
>NW_017054786.1:0-232 GCF_001483705.2 Eufriesea mexicana | reverse complement strand
CATCCATCCATCCATATCTCCTGCCAACTACACATACATCCATCCACGCATCCATCCATCCATTCACGCTTACATCCATACATCCATACATCCATACATATATACATCCGCACATCCATTCATCCGTACATCCATTCATTCGTACATCCATACATACATACAAGCATAAATCCATACATCCATACATCCATAAATCCATCCATCTATACATCCATCCATCCGTACATACACC
>NW_017054785.1:0-232 GCF_001483705.2 Eufriesea mexicana | reverse complement strand
AGATAACTCACCACGATATTAGTCGTAAAAGTCAATAAACTTGAATTTTCCAGCCAGATTCTATAGCAGTGCAGTGGCTATAGCTCGCCAGTAGAATCTTTTTCCATATTTATGCAGGAAAGCTATCTCACCGCGATATTAGTCGAAAATGTCAATAAAATTGAATTTCCCGGCCAGATTCTACACCATGGCAATGGCTGTAGCACGCCAAAAGTATCTTTCCATCATACTT
>NW_017054784.1:0-232 GCF_001483705.2 Eufriesea mexicana | reverse complement strand
TCTGGAAATATCAATTTTATTCACATATACGACTATTGTCGTGATGAGCTATCTTTCTTGCGCCAATAAGGAGGAAATATTCCATTGGCGTGCTATAGCCGCTGCAGTGCAGCAGAATATGGCTGGAAAACATAATTATATTGACAAGTTCGACTAATATCGGGGTGATCCAACTTTCTTACATAAATTAGGACGAAAGATTCTATTGGCCTGCTATAGCCATTGCAATGAT
>NW_017054783.1:0-232 GCF_001483705.2 Eufriesea mexicana | reverse complement strand
TTACACTAAGTTTCTCACAATTCTAATTCTCGAACACGCGATCCTCTATTCTCTACGTCTCGACTACACAGAATCTGCTGTGCCCACGTCCTTGCACCCTTATTTAAAGACAAAACTCTCTTTCCATACACAGGTTTTCTCTCTCAATCACTCGACCCAGTCATAAATGTGTCATCCGTTCGCACGCACTCCAGGTATCGACCTAAACGCCTAAGTCGAGCCGATGTCGTTG
>NW_017054782.1:0-232 GCF_001483705.2 Eufriesea mexicana | reverse complement strand
TGTATGGCCGTAGTTGCGTTATGGATGTATGGATGTATGTATGCATGGATGTATGGATGTTCGTATCTACGGATGTACGGAGGAATGTATGTATGGTTGTGTGGGTGGACGATTGGATCGGTGAATGGACGGCAGAGTGGATGTATGTATGGATGCTTGTATGGATGACTGTATGGATGTATGCATGTATGGATGTACGTATGTATGGCAGTATAGATTTATGAATGTATGG
>NW_017054781.1:0-232 GCF_001483705.2 Eufriesea mexicana | reverse complement strand
TTAGGTTAGGTTGGGTTAGGTTAGGTAAGGTTAGGTTAGGTTAGGTTAGGTTAGGTCGGGTCATGTTAGGATGGGTTATGTTTGGTCGGGATACGTAAGGTCGGTTTAGTTTAGGTTAGGCCGGCTTTGGTTAGGTTAGGTTACGTTAGGTTAGGTTTGGTTGGGTTGGGTTCGTTGGGTTGGGTTGGTTTATGTTACGTTAGGCTAGGTGATGTAAGGTTAGGTTACGTTA
>NW_017054780.1:0-232 GCF_001483705.2 Eufriesea mexicana | reverse complement strand
CCATGAGTGAAATGAAAGTGAATTCGATATAACAAACCAACGATGAAAAAATTCGGAGAGAGGTGTAGGCATATTCTGAAATAAAACAAGAATGGCGGTGATGTATATGTGGAGTGGTCAATGGCTATCGACTAGCGCGAAGATCCAGACATTGACGACCATCCATCTACACATCACCTCCACCCCATCCCAATGCTACCGCCAACCACTCTGCCGACTAACTCTTCGAAAA
>NW_017054779.1:0-232 GCF_001483705.2 Eufriesea mexicana | reverse complement strand
TGCCTTAACCAAACATAACCGAACGAAGGCTGACTCAACATAAGGTGCCAAAACTACTACTGCTGGCCTCCACAGGGCCGAGCAGATTATACTAGAGCACTGTTTACCGTACAAATACACCGAATATCAGAGTATACTACGAAAGTCAAATCTTTCCAAACCTAACCATAACTAACGTAACGCAAACGAACGTAGCCTAACGCAATATAAGGGGCCGGGACCACTATTACTG
>NW_017054778.1:0-232 GCF_001483705.2 Eufriesea mexicana | reverse complement strand
CGATGATCATTGACTTTGACCACTCATATTAATATTTATATAGATTAGGAATACAACATACCTCTCAATCTCACTGTATTGTCCATATCTTGTTGTTATAAGAGGCCATTACCTAAATTAATTCTGTCCCTTTTTGTCTGCCTAAACCAGCGTCATTTTCTGAATCTTCATTTGACCATCAAAGATTTCTATCCTGTATGTCATATGGCTACCGCACCAGGAAACCAATAGA
>NW_017054777.1:0-232 GCF_001483705.2 Eufriesea mexicana | reverse complement strand
AGCAGAGTGCAGTAGAGTACAGTAGGGCAGAGAATTCCACAGAATAGCAGTTTATAGCACAAAAATGAAGCTGCCTTCTCCTAACCTAACCAAACGTAACATAAACATACGCAGCATAACTCATCCTAATGCGCATACAGAACTATTCCTGGCCTCCACAGAGCCAAGTAGAACATACTAGAGCGCAGTAGAGCGCAGAAAGCCACCAAGTAGCAGTGTATAGCACAAAAGT
>NW_017054776.1:0-232 GCF_001483705.2 Eufriesea mexicana | reverse complement strand
TTGCAATGCTATAGAATCTTGCTGGAAAGTTCAATATTATTGACAGTTCCGACTATTATCGTGTTGAGCTCTCTTTCTTGCCTAAATAAGCAGGGTAGGTTCTATTGGCGTGCTGTAAACATTGCAATGATAATGATTGTGGTTGGACAATTCAGTTTTATTGACACTGCGGCTAATATGGCGGTGTGATAACTTTCTCGTATATATAAGTAGTATAGATACTATTGGCGTG
>NW_017054775.1:0-232 GCF_001483705.2 Eufriesea mexicana | reverse complement strand
AGTTTGTGCGGAAGGACAAATGACCATACGCAAGGATTAGTATGGACGGGATATTTATGACTGCATGGAGTGCGAGAAACGAGCGAAAGTTTAGGAATACGTCTGAATATTTGAAGTACCTGGCCCATTGAAGGCGAGATCGCGTGGGAAATGAGTGGCCGAGAAAGAAAGCCTGTGTATGAAAGAAGAGAGACTGTAGGTCTCTGTAGATGTAAGACAAGGTTGCAAAGGC
>NW_017054774.1:0-232 GCF_001483705.2 Eufriesea mexicana | reverse complement strand
CTGACCAAACCAGAAAAAACCTAACATAGCCAAACGTAGAATAGCAAAACGTAACAGCCCGAGACCTTTACTTCTGGCCTCCCGATAGCTAAGCAGAACATGTTAAATCACAGTTGAGCCCAGAAATCAACCGAACAGCGGAGCATAGTACAAAAGTCAAAGCTATCCAAACCAACGCTAATCAAATTTATCCTAACCCGACGTAACCTCTCAAAACCTATCGTGCGAAGAC
>NW_017054773.1:0-232 GCF_001483705.2 Eufriesea mexicana | reverse complement strand
CAGTAAAGTTGAATTTTCCAGCCAGATTCTACTGCATTGCAATGGCAATGGCACTCCAGAAGGGTCTTTCCTCCTTACTTATGCAAGGAAGTAAGCTCACCACGATATTAGTCGTGAATGTCAATAAAATTGTATATTCCATGAAGATTCTATAGCATTGCAATGCCTGTAGCACGCCAATAGAATCTTTCCTCCTTAATTGTGCGTGATAGTTAACTCACCACGATATTAG
>NW_017054772.1:0-232 GCF_001483705.2 Eufriesea mexicana | reverse complement strand
GGATGGATGGATTTATGGATGTGTGGATGTATGAACGTGTGGATGAATGGATGTATGGGCGGACAGATGTATGTATCGATGGATGTATGGATGGGTGGTTGTATGGCAGGATGGTTGTATGGATGAATGGATGTATTGATAAATGTATGTATGTATGTATGGATGGATCGATGGATTGGTGGATGGATGTATGGATGGATGAGTGTATGGGGGTATGCATGTATGTGTGGAT
>NW_017054771.1:0-232 GCF_001483705.2 Eufriesea mexicana | reverse complement strand
CTTCAATCTAATGGCAAGTACAGCCATCTAGTTGCCGGAGAATTAGTCTATTCAAAATATGTATCCTGTTATAGCTTGGTGAATAGGTCGCCTAACGCCGTCAAGCCAATGGCAGGTACAGCCACCTACTTGCCAGAGAATTGTTCTATTGAAAATCTATATCCAGGTGTAGCTCGGTGAATAGATCGCCCAACGCCTTCAATCCAATGGCAAGTACAGCCACCTGGTTGTC
>NW_017054770.1:0-232 GCF_001483705.2 Eufriesea mexicana | reverse complement strand
ACACAGCCCTTATATGGATTTCTGCGATCTGCTCTCCTCTAATATGTTCTGCTTGGCCCTGGGCAGGCAAGAAATATCGATCGTCGCCCGTTAGGTTCTGTTATGATACGCTTGGCTGTGTTACGTGAGGTTGTGCTTGCATAGGATACCTTCGACTTTTGTGCTACATACAGCTATACCGTGCATTTCTGCGCAATGATCTCATCTAATATGTTTTCAATGTCTCTGGAGA
>NW_017054769.1:0-232 GCF_001483705.2 Eufriesea mexicana | reverse complement strand
TGACTTATGTGCTATACACTGCTATCCGGTGGACTTGTGCTATCTACTGTATTATAACACGTTCTTCCGGGCTCTGGGTTGGCCAGCAACATCGGCCTCACCACGCTATGTTGAGTTACGCTACGTTCGGGTAGGTTAGGATCGGTCAGGTTGGATTGGGGTACGTTTTACTTTTGTGCTGTAAACTGCTATCCACGGATTTCTGAGCTCTGCTGTATTCTAATATTTTCTG
>NW_017054768.1:0-232 GCF_001483705.2 Eufriesea mexicana | reverse complement strand
CAAACGAAGGTAACGTCTTTCTTTAACAGTCGTATTAGGATTTTCGCGATAGTAGAGAAACTTTTTATAGATTTCCGATAACAGTTTCGTAAGCCTAAAGACATTTTAATTTCTTTTGGTTTTTTCGGTTCCATATTGCGTTGACTACAATATACTTTTTTTTTCTTTTTATTGGAATCTAAGTCAATTCAAGTATGCGATTAATATTCGTACACTTCGGGTTATAAGAATT
>NW_017054767.1:0-232 GCF_001483705.2 Eufriesea mexicana | reverse complement strand
GGCGTGCTATAGCCGTTGCAATGATATAGAATCTGTCTGGAAAATTCAATTTTCTTAACATTTCCGTCCAATAACGTGGTGAGCTTACTTTCTTGGACAAATAACGTGGAAAGATTCTATTGGCGTGCTACGGCCATTGCGGCGCTATAGAATCTGTCTGGATTATTCTATTTTATTAACATTTTCGACTAATATCGTGCGGAGCTAACATTCTTGGATAAATAAGGAGGAA
>NW_017054766.1:0-232 GCF_001483705.2 Eufriesea mexicana | reverse complement strand
CGTTTCTCCATTCTTCCGCCATTTTTTATATTCTTTTTTTATTTTCTTCTCGTTTTTGGAAAGGTGTCTTTGTAGTCTACGTCGAATTCGACGTCGTATTACGATTTGTTCACAATTGAGTACGTAGTACGTGGACCTAAAGATGGATGAAGCTTCACTAGAAGATGAGGTGACGTTTCTCCATTCTTCCGCCATTTTTTATATTCTTTTTTTATTTTCTTCTCGTTTTTGG
>NW_017054765.1:0-232 GCF_001483705.2 Eufriesea mexicana | reverse complement strand
CGGCTTTTTTACGTTAGGATAGGGTACCTTAGACTTTTGTGACATAATTTGCTATGCAGTGTGATCCTTCCCTCTACTGTGCTCTAATACGATCTGCTCCGCTCTGTGGAGGCCAGCAACATTGCTCGGTGCATGTTAGGTCCAGTTAGGTTACGTTTGCTTGTGTTAGGCGTGGTTACGGTAGGAGAGAATAGCTTTGACTTTTGTGCTGTGCACTGATATTCGGTGGATT
>NW_017054764.1:0-232 GCF_001483705.2 Eufriesea mexicana | reverse complement strand
AATATTAATTTTAGTCGCCATAGAGTTTTTTCATATTAAAGCTCTGCTGAATAAGAAATTATTCCATCCTTCTCACGAAAATTCTGTATGACATACCACTGAAATATTTTTTGGTTATTTTTTGTGAGGGTGAATTTTCCTGAGAAACATAAAACCCACTTATGTCATGGTTGTTTATTATCTTTCCTTGGATAAATATTATAAATATCGTCGAAATTAATTTGTCGAAAAT
>NW_017054763.1:0-232 GCF_001483705.2 Eufriesea mexicana | reverse complement strand
ATGTGTGGATGTATGAATGTATGGATGTGTGGATGTATGGATGTATGGATGTATGGATCGATGAGTGTAGAGATGGGTGCTTGTATGGACGGATGGATGTATGGTTCGATGGATGCACGGATGGGTGGATGTATGGATGGTTGGATGTACGGATGGATGAATGTATCGGAGGGTGGACGTACGAATGGATGTATTTATGGAAGTATGGGTGTGGGGATGTATGGATGAGTAT
>NW_017054762.1:0-232 GCF_001483705.2 Eufriesea mexicana | reverse complement strand
CGCAAGAATCAGACGTTAGATCACTATAGTCGTCATTAGTATGCAGCCAGCATTAGACATCGGGTGACTATAACCACCGTTAGTATCGAAAGGATTAACACAATTTCGATACATTATGACATTCGGAGAACATGGTTTTGATATAACACGAACGCATTTCTCTGATTTCTATTATTTTAATGTTTAGCATAACTCTACTTCCATACAACACGGAAGAAATTAACCAAATTTA
>NW_017054761.1:0-232 GCF_001483705.2 Eufriesea mexicana | reverse complement strand
CGCAAGAATCAGACGTTAGATCACTATAGTCGTCATTAGTATGCAGCCAGCATTAGACATCGGATGACTATAACCACCGTTAATATCGAAAGGATTAACACAATTTCGATACATTATGACACTCGGAGAACATGGTTTTGATATAACACGAACGCATTTCTCTGATTTATATTATTTTAATGTTTAGCATAACTCTACTTCCATACAACACGGAAGAAATTAACCAAATTTA
>NW_017054760.1:0-232 GCF_001483705.2 Eufriesea mexicana | reverse complement strand
GTGTGGTTTCGATATGTTTGGCTTTTGTGCTATACACCGCAATTCGGCGGGTTCCTGCGCTCTTCTGCTTTCTAGTATATTCCGCTTCACTCTGGGAAGGCCGGCGGCAGTGGTCTAGCCAAGTTGGCTTGAGCTGTGCTACGTTCGGTTATGTTGCGTTTGGTTGGGTTAGGAGAGGGTAGCTTGAACATTTGCGCTATACACTGCTTTTCGGTTGGCCTCTGCGTCCCAG
>NW_017054759.1:0-232 GCF_001483705.2 Eufriesea mexicana | reverse complement strand
TCCGAATAGCAGTGTATAGCGCAAAAGTTGAAGCTATCCTAACCAAATCTAACCAAGCATAACAAAGCCAATTGTAACATAACTAAACCAAACGTGCCCAAAGCGAAATTCATTGCGCCGACAGAGACAAGCAGAGCGTGGTAACACACAGAAGAGCGCAGAAGTCCAAAGAATGGCAGTGTGCGGCACAAAAGTCGAAGATATCCTTACCTAAAACAACGCAACCTAACCA
>NW_017054758.1:0-232 GCF_001483705.2 Eufriesea mexicana | reverse complement strand
ATTATTCGAAAATCTCAAGAAAATTGAATTTCCCAGCCATATTCTATAGCATTGCAATGGCTAATGCGCGCCAATACAATATCACGTCCTTGCTTATGCCAGAAAGTTAGCTCACCACGGCATTATTTGAAAATGTCAAAACAATTGAATTTCCGAGCCAGATTCTTCAGCATTGTAATGGATATAGCACGTCAATAGTGTCCTTCCTCTTTATTTATGCAAGAAAGTAAGC
>NW_017054757.1:0-232 GCF_001483705.2 Eufriesea mexicana | reverse complement strand
ACCCAACAGCAGACTATAGCACTAAAGTCAAAACCATTCCCTCCTAACCTAAAGAAGCGAAACATAACGAAACGTATCATAACTTAACCGAACGTGCTGCGACCACTATGGCTGGCCACTCCGGAACCCAGCTGGACATACCAGAGCGCAGTAGAGTGCAGAAATCCACCGAATAGCAGTGTACAACGCAAAAGTTAAAGTTACCCAATTCAAACTTTTCATAACACAACAT
>NW_017054756.1:0-232 GCF_001483705.2 Eufriesea mexicana | reverse complement strand
GGGTACGTTACGTTTGGCCAGGCTGGGATAGGTTACTTCGACTTTTACGCTTTTCACTGCTATACGGTTAGTTTATGAGATCTAATGTGCTCTAATATGCTCTGCTTGGCTCTGGACGGGCCGCCAATATCGGTCTCGTCACGTTATGTTGAGTTACGCTACGTTTGTATAGGTTAGGTTAGGACATGTTAGATCAGGTTATGTACGATTATTGTGTTATGCACTGCAATGC
>NW_017054755.1:0-232 GCF_001483705.2 Eufriesea mexicana | reverse complement strand
TCCGCATGCCAAGAAGGGCACACTAGGGTAGAGTAGAGCTTAGAAATCTACCGAACAGCAGCGCATACCAAGGAAGTTAAATCTATCCAATCCTAACCTAAGCAAACGTAACGTAACCGAACGTAACCTGACTCAACATAACGGGTGGAAGCAACTGTTACTGGCCTCGCCAGAGTAGAGCAGATTATAATAGAGCAGCGTAGAGCGTAGGAATCCGCCGAATAGCAGTGTA
>NW_017054754.1:0-232 GCF_001483705.2 Eufriesea mexicana | reverse complement strand
CTTTTTTCAACATAATTACAATCAAACGGACAAACGAGAGTGTAACACTTGGTAAAACAAGTAAACGCTCTAAAAATCCAAGAACGAGTCAATTACTCTTCGTCAATCCTGCTCTAATGCGATACAATGCTCTAACGATATTCGCGGTGTAATAATAACACGTGCGTCATGATCGATAAAGATTTATACCCATCTCACGAGTCTATTCCTCCTTTACAAACCCTCTTTCTTG
>NW_017054753.1:0-232 GCF_001483705.2 Eufriesea mexicana | reverse complement strand
TGTAAGGAGGAAAGATTCTACTGGCGAGCTATAGCCATCGCAATGCTACAGAATCTGGCTGGAGAATGTAATTTTATTGACATTTTCGACTAATATCGACGTGAGCTGACGTCCTTGAAAACGTAAGGAGGAAAGATTCTATTGGCCAGTTATAGCCATTGCAATTCTGTATTATCTGGATGTACAATTCAATTTTATTGACATTTTCGACTAATATCGTGGCGAGGTAGCT
>NW_017054752.1:0-232 GCF_001483705.2 Eufriesea mexicana | reverse complement strand
CAGATTCTGTTGCATTGCAATGGCTATAGCACGCCAGAAGAATCTTTCCTCCTTATATATGAAGGAATGTTAGGACACCACGATACTATTCGAAAACGTCAATAAAATTTAATTTTCCCGCCAGACAGTATAGCATTGCAATTGCTATGGCGCGCCAATAGAATCCTTGCTCCTTATTTATGCAAGAAAGTTAGCTCCACACGATATTAGTCGAAATTGTCAATTAAAATGT
>NW_017054751.1:0-232 GCF_001483705.2 Eufriesea mexicana | reverse complement strand
AAAATTTCGAAAACCTGAAGTGTATTATTGTAGGATTAATGCTAGATAAATCCCATGCATTCCCTTTAAATAACGAACAGATTTATTCAAACTAAAATATTACGCCATGTTTCCCGCAATTCTCGAACTCTAACTCTCAAACGCACGATTCTCTACTCACTGTGACTCCACTGCGCGCATTCTGCCTCGCCCGCCCCCTTGCACCTTCATTTAAAGTCTAACACCCCCTCTT
>NW_017054750.1:0-232 GCF_001483705.2 Eufriesea mexicana | reverse complement strand
TGGCTCTGGCAGGGCCTCCGATAGCGATATCGGCACGCTAGGTTGTGCTAGGCTACGTGTCGTAAGGTTAGTTCAAGTCAAGTCAGGTTAGGATATCTCCGACTTTTGTGCCTTACGCAGCAATTCGACGGCTTTCTGCGCCGTACTGTGCTGTGGTATATTCTGCTTAGCTATGGGGAGGTGAGCAATAGTGGTATCGGCGCGTTACGTTGAGCTTGGCTTCGTTTGGTTA
>NW_017054749.1:0-232 GCF_001483705.2 Eufriesea mexicana | reverse complement strand
TGTGTTAAGTTTGGGTAGGATGGATTTGACTTACGTTCTATACACTGATATTCGGTGTATTTCCGTGATGAACTGCGCTCTACCACATTCTGCGTGTCTTTGTGGAGTCCAGGGGCAGTGGTCGCTGCACGCTATGTTGAGATATGCTTCACTCGGCTCGGTTAGGTTCGGACAAGTTATGCTATGGTAACTACGGCTTTTTTTGCTATTCACTGCAACGTGGTGAATTTCT
>NW_017054748.1:0-232 GCF_001483705.2 Eufriesea mexicana | reverse complement strand
TTTATTGTCATTTTCTACTAGTATCGTGGTGAGCTAACTTTCTTGCATAAACAAGGGGGAAAGATAATATTGGCAACCTATAACCATTGCAATGCTGCAGAATCTGGCGGGAAAGTTCAACTTTATTGTCATTTGCGACTAATATCGTGGTGAGCTAGCATCCATGCATAAACAAGGGGGAAAGAATATTTTGGCAAGCTATAACCATAGCAATGCTGTAGAATCGGTCTGG
>NW_017054747.1:0-232 GCF_001483705.2 Eufriesea mexicana | reverse complement strand
AAACGTGAAGTAACCGAACGTAACTTAACAAAAACTGTCGTGCCGAGACTACTATTGCTGTCCACCCCTTAGTTGAGCCGAGTACAGTACAGCGCAGTAGAGCGCAGGAATACATCGAATAACAGTGTATACCACGAAAGCCAAAGCTATTCAGACCTAACCCAAACTTGCCTCAGATAACCAAACCTAACCTAGTAAAAGCTCACGTGCCGAAACCACTATTGCTGGCCCT
>NW_017054746.1:0-232 GCF_001483705.2 Eufriesea mexicana | reverse complement strand
CGTTGCGTTAGGTTCGGGTAAGTTTGGTTAGGTTAGGCTATGCCGGGTTAGGTAAGGATGTGTAAGGTTTGGTAGGGTTACGTTAGTTCGGCTTGGGTTTGGTTAGGCCGTGTTACGTTAGGTTAAGTTACGTTAGGTTAGGTTAGGTTGGGTTGGTTTCGTTGGGTTAGGTTGGGTTTAGGTTTGGTTAGGCTAGGTGATGTAAGGTTAGGTTACGTTAATTTAGGTTAGG
>NW_017054745.1:0-232 GCF_001483705.2 Eufriesea mexicana | reverse complement strand
CCCAGGACGAAACGTTCCCCTCCTTTGTCACCACTCGCCTAGGGTTTCCCGATCACAGTCAAGACGCTCTGTAATAGTTACCTGTCGCGTGGGGACAACGTAACTAGGGTAGACCACTCTTAGATCAAGTAGAGCCACTTTACCTTCCATCCCCACGCAAACTCGGTGGACGCTATAAATAGAAGCCAATAGTGTCTCTAGGTCTGAGGCATGGGCCTGCTGGATAGCCTTA
>NW_017054744.1:0-232 GCF_001483705.2 Eufriesea mexicana | reverse complement strand
GTTAGGCGATCTATTCACCATGATATAACAGGTTATAGATTTTGAATAGAACTATTCTCTGGCTAGTAGATGGCTGTACTTGCCATTGGATTGGAGGCGTTATTCGTACTATTCACCAAGCTATAGCAGGTTATAGACTTTGAATAGACGTTTTTTCTGGCAAGAAGAAGTCTGTACTTTCCATTGGATTGAAGGTGATATGCGATCTATTCACCAAGCTATAACAGGTTAT
>NW_017054743.1:0-232 GCF_001483705.2 Eufriesea mexicana | reverse complement strand
CATCGTATACATCAGTTATGCATACAGATATTTGCAAATCTCGGAACGGTAGTTGATATATCCTCCAGCAGATCACAGCAGCCGCTGGATTAATCTGATACGTTACGGATTATGTTCCACAGGAGCTCTAGAGTAATCAATGTATACATCAGTTATGGCTAGAGACATAAACAACTCCCACTTCGTTAGCTGGGACATCCATCAATGGAGAAATGTAGCCGTTGGATTAAGC
>NW_017054742.1:0-232 GCF_001483705.2 Eufriesea mexicana | reverse complement strand
AATATCTCTAGATGTAGCTGATGTGTACATTGACTGTTCTGTAACTACTGTGGCATTTAGGTCGTAAGTGATCAAATTAATCGATGTCTACATTATTGTTATTCTGACCGTACTGGTTACTTTCTTGTCTGATGTTAATATCTAGAGCTCTAACGTATCTGCCCTTTGCCATACTAGAATTGGTATTAAATATATATCATCTTTGAACTTGGCAATCCAAAGGCTAAAGTTA
>NW_017054741.1:0-232 GCF_001483705.2 Eufriesea mexicana | reverse complement strand
TAGCATTGTAATGGCTATAGCACGGCAATAGTATCTTTCCTCCTTATTTATGCAAGGACGCCAGCTCACGACGATATTAGTCGGAAATGTCAATAAAATTACAATTTCCATCCAGATTCTGTAGCATTGCTATGGCTATAGCTCGCCAGTAGGATCCTTCCTCCTTATATATGCTGGGATGCCAGCTCACCACGATATTAGTCGAAAAAGCCAATAAAACTGAATTTTCCAT
>NW_017054740.1:0-232 GCF_001483705.2 Eufriesea mexicana | reverse complement strand
TCAGAAGAATTTCTTTATTGTAGTTATTCGTTAATTAGGTTAGCCTTAAACAGTCGATACTAATATAATAGCACTAATAATGTAATTTATCACTTTCTTTTGTCTGAGTTTATAAACAGAGAATCTAACTGTTATAGTCGTTTTGAAAATATCAATATCACTGTGATTAGTGTTCTTGGTGTTTGATAACGATTAAAGATATAATGGTCCATGACACTCCTAACCAAATCAT
>NW_017054739.1:0-232 GCF_001483705.2 Eufriesea mexicana | reverse complement strand
TTTAAATTCCTAGGTTTTTCCAGAATAATCAATGTATACATCAGTTACGCCCAGAGGTATTTATAATTCCAAGCACGGTAGCTGGTACATCCACCAATAGATTACTACAGCCGTTGGACTAACCTGTCCAATTCTGCTTTATATTTTTTGGCAATTATAGAAAGATAAAAGACAGATCAGTTATAGCGCGAGGCATTAGCGATTGAGGAAACAGTACTGAATACAACCATCA
>NW_017054738.1:0-232 GCF_001483705.2 Eufriesea mexicana | reverse complement strand
TGTTCAATTATATTGACATTTTCGACTAATATTCTGGTGAGCTAAGATTCTTGCATAAACAAGCAGGAAAGGTTATATTGGCAAGATATACCCGTTGCACTGCAGCAGAATCTGGCTGTAACGGTAAATTTTATTGACATTTTCGATTAATATCTTGGTGAGCTAGCTACCTGTCATAAGTATGGAGGATAGATCCATTTGGCGTGCTATAGCCATTGCAATGCTGTAGAAT
>NW_017054737.1:0-232 GCF_001483705.2 Eufriesea mexicana | reverse complement strand
ATTTAAAAAAATTAATTTGGAATTCAAGAAAGGAATATGTACTTTGGATTTAGATTTATTCTCCTGTTTCACTGTTTCCAATTTAAGCTCCCAATATTAAATAACTATTAAATAAACATTTGACAACCAAATTAGAGTGATATACTTGCCTGTCTCACCCTCTGTGTTCAAATTAAATTTGCCAATTTTTATATATTCTTTATCTTCTAAAGGATATAAAATAACTATTACT
>NW_017054736.1:0-232 GCF_001483705.2 Eufriesea mexicana | reverse complement strand
TATTGCTTGCCTCGCCAGGCTCAAGAAGAGCATATTAGTGGAAAGTAAAACCCATATATCCATTGGAACGCAGTGTATATCAGAAAAGGTAGAGCAACACAAGCCTAAACCTAACCAACAGAACATAGCGAAACATAGCCTGACCCAACCTATCGTGCCGAGATCGCTGTTGCAGCCATCCACAGAGACAATCAGGACATACTAGAACACAGTAGTGCGCAGAAATCCACCG
>NW_017054735.1:0-232 GCF_001483705.2 Eufriesea mexicana | reverse complement strand
ACGAATGTATATATGGATGTATGTATGGATGAGTGTGTGGGGGTATGCATGGACGTATGGATGCAAGTATGTATGGATGTATGCATGTATGGATGCATGGATGTATGGATGTATGGTCGTACTCATGTTCGAATATCTGGATGTACGGGTGTATGGTTGTATGGATGGGTGTATGTATGTATTGATGTATGTATGTATGTATGTATGGATAAACGGATTGGTGGATGGATGT
>NW_017054734.1:0-232 GCF_001483705.2 Eufriesea mexicana | reverse complement strand
CGATCTATTCACCAAGCTACATCAGATTATATACTCTGAATAGACCTATTCTATGGCAAGTAGAAGGCTGTTTTTGGCTTTGGATTGAACGCGTTAGGCGATCTATTCACCCTGCTATAGCAGGTTATAGATTTTGAATAGACATATTTTCTGGCATGTAGATGGCTGCACTTGCCATTGGATTGAAGGCGTTACGCGATCTAATCACCAAGCTATGACAGCTTATAGATTT
>NW_017054733.1:0-232 GCF_001483705.2 Eufriesea mexicana | reverse complement strand
GAATTTTGCAAACACATTCTATATCAATGCAATGGCTATAGCAAGCCAATAGTATGTTTCCTGATTATTTATGGAAGAAAGGTAGCTCACCACGAGATTAGTCGAAAATGTCAATAAAATTTTATTTTCCTTCCAGATTCTACAGCATTGCAATGCGTATAGCACGCCGACAGTATCTTTCCTCCTTATTTATGCAAGCAAGCTATCTCACCACAATATAAGTCGAAAATGT
>NW_017054732.1:0-232 GCF_001483705.2 Eufriesea mexicana | reverse complement strand
GACTTTTGTGCTTTATGATGCTATTTTCTGGCTGTCTGCGCTCTACTGTTCTCTTGTATGTTCTGCTTGTCCCTGAGGAATCCAGCAAACGGGGTCTCGGCACGATAGCTTGTGTTACGCTACGTTTGGTTATGTTAAGTTTGGTTAGGGTAGGAGATGATATCATTTTCGTATGTGCTCTATTCTGCCAATCGGCGGTCTTCTGCGATACACTCTGCCCTCATATGCACCG
>NW_017054731.1:0-232 GCF_001483705.2 Eufriesea mexicana | reverse complement strand
GACTACAGCACTAACGACAAAGCTATCCCCTCCTAACATAACCAATCGTAACATGACCGAACCTAACATAACTGAACCTAACATGTCGCGGCCACCATTGCTGGTCTCTCTAGAGTGAAGCAGAACATATTTGTGGAGAGTAGAAGGCAGAGTCCATAGAATCGCGGTGTACAGCGGAAAAAGCAAGGCCACCCGTCCCTAACCCAAACCAGCAGAACATAGCAGAAACTAG
>NW_017054730.1:0-232 GCF_001483705.2 Eufriesea mexicana | reverse complement strand
ATTGGTGTGCTATAGCCATTGCAATGCAATAGAATCTGACTGGAAAGTTCAAATTTATTGACACTTTCCACATATATCGCGGTGAGCAAACATTCTCCCATAAATAAGGAGGAAAGATACGATTGGAGTGATATAGCCGTTGCAATGCAATAGAAACTGATTGGAAAGCTTAATTTTACTGACATTTTCCACATATAACGTGGCGAGCAAACCTTCACGCATGAATAAGGAG
>NW_017054729.1:0-232 GCF_001483705.2 Eufriesea mexicana | reverse complement strand
ACACCCTTACGATCTTCCAATAGCCAGGTCGTTAGAGCCAAAACAATTCGGCATCGGAATTTTTCTATATGCCTTCTGCATGTTTGAAAACTTTCTTTTTTATTAGGACTTCTCGCGTCGCGGAACAAGAGAATCTGTGAAACCCTAATTTCACGAAATTAGGCAACGGCACTTAAGACTTGGCTGACAATAGGCCTGAGGGCTCCACGCGGTCCGCACACGTTGCGATCCT
>NW_017054728.1:0-232 GCF_001483705.2 Eufriesea mexicana | reverse complement strand
GGGGTGGCCAGGAATAGTGGTCTCGGCACGTTAATTCGATTTAGCCTACGTTTGGTTAGGTTACGTTAACTTTGGTTAGGTTCCGATATCTACGACTTTTGTGCTGTACTCTGCGATTCTGTGGGATTCTGCGAGCCGCTGTCCTCTAGAAAGTTCTGCTTGACTCTGATGATGCCAACAATATTGTTCTCGGTACCTCATGTTGAGTTGGGCTACAGTTGGCTCGGTTAGT
>NW_017054727.1:0-232 GCF_001483705.2 Eufriesea mexicana | reverse complement strand
TCCCTGTATTTCCTGAAAGCCTTGGATAGCTGTGGTACTTTGTAGAGATCTACGATATTTGATGTTAAATATTAAAATAACTGGAATTGCAGCTCGAGAAATCGTATAGATGACGACACAAAGAGGTGACTTAATTTTCATTCCTCTCTTGTGCTTTCAAAGCTACGACGTACCGATCACTTAGTCAGACTAGGGAAATAGAAAAATCCTGTCACATCGGTTGATCATTTCG
>NW_017054726.1:0-232 GCF_001483705.2 Eufriesea mexicana | reverse complement strand
ATCTTATCTTTTTCTTCTTTTTTTAAGGTATGTTAGGTAAAGATTTTTCGCAATTCTCTGCAACTAATAAATAATTGCACTGTAATGTTTATTAGTAAAATTTTTCAAATTTGTTTTCTGTAGTTGAAAAATAGTGGTGTCCAATTTTATCTTATTTTCTTCTTCTTTTTAAGGTATATTAGGTAAAGATAAACGATTTTTCGTAATTTTCTGCAATTAATATATAATTGCA
>NW_017054725.1:0-232 GCF_001483705.2 Eufriesea mexicana | reverse complement strand
CGATATTAGTGGAATATGTCAACGAAGTGGAATTCTCGAGCCAGATTCTAGAGCATTGCAATGACTATGGCGCGCAAATAGAATCCATCCTCCTTATTTATGCAAGAAAGAAAGCTCACAGCGATATCAGCCGAAAATGTCAATACAATTGAATTTTCCAGACATATTGTGTAGCACCGCAATGGCTATAGCACGCCAATAGAATCTTTCCTCGTTATTTATCCAAGAAAGT
>NW_017054724.1:0-232 GCF_001483705.2 Eufriesea mexicana | reverse complement strand
AAGGACTGAGGTATGGATGGACGGATGTACGGATGTATGGATGTATGAATGTATATATGTATGAATGTATGGATGTATGGACGTATGGGTGTATGGATGGATGTATGTAAGGATGGATGTGTGTATGGATGGATGGCTGTATGGATGGAAGGATGTATGTATCGACGGGTGTATGAATGGGTGGACATTTGGATGGATGGATTTATGGAAGTATGGATGTATGTATGGATGT
>NW_017054723.1:0-232 GCF_001483705.2 Eufriesea mexicana | reverse complement strand
AGAATCTTTCCTCCTCGTTTATGCAAGAAAGTTAGCTCACCACGATATTAGTGGAAAACGCCACTAAATTTGAATTTTCCAACCACTTTCTATACCATTGCAATGGCTATAGCAAGCCAATAGAATCATTCCTCCTTATTTATGCAGGAAAATTAGGTAGCCACAATATTAGTCGATAATGTCAATGAAATTGAATTTTCCAGCCAGATACTATAGCAATGCAATGGCTATA
>NW_017054722.1:0-232 GCF_001483705.2 Eufriesea mexicana | reverse complement strand
AAACAGAATATTTTAGTGGATCGTAGATCGAAGAAACACATAGAATGGCAATGTGAAGCAGAAAGGTTAAAGGTATCCTAACCTAACCCAGACAAGCCTACCCTAACCAACCGTTGCCTAACACATCCTAAAGTGCCGAGACTCCATTGCTGGCCTCCCCAGAGCCAAGGAGAGCATATTAGATCACAGCAGAGCGCAGAAATCCACCGAATAGCAGTGTATAGCTCAAAAG
>NW_017054721.1:0-232 GCF_001483705.2 Eufriesea mexicana | reverse complement strand
TACCTATTCTGTTAGGGCTGAACGTTCTTTAATTAGTGGAGTGATTTTTGTCCGATTTCGATGCTTTGTTTTCGAGAAATAGTGCCAAAAGTGCGGGAGTGTCATAGGGCGTACTACGCAGTTATCTATTCGGTCTTCGCTATGCTAGGCCACGCGTGTGGCCTTGAATTTTTTCACCTATTCTGTTAGGCTAGGATGTTCTCTATCGAGTGGAGTGATTTTTGTCCGATTT
>NW_017054720.1:0-232 GCF_001483705.2 Eufriesea mexicana | reverse complement strand
CTTCCATCCAATGGCAAGTACAGCCATCTACTTGCCACAGAATAAGTCTATTCAAAACCTATATGTTGGAATAGCTTGGTGAATAGTTCGCGCAACACCTTCAATCCAATGGCAAGTACAGCCATCTAGTTGCCGGAGAATAGGCCTTTTCGAAATCTGTAACCTGTTGTAGCATGGTGAATAGATCACTTAACGCCCTCAATCCAATGGCAAGTACAGCCATCAACTTGCC
>NW_017054719.1:0-232 GCF_001483705.2 Eufriesea mexicana | reverse complement strand
GGATTTATGGATGTATGGATCTGTGGACGTATGGATGTATGGATGAATGGATGTATGGATGGTAAGATGTATGGATCGATGTGTGTATGGATGGGTGCTTGTATGGATGGATGGATATATGTTTCAAAGGATATATGGATGGGTGGATGTATGGATGGCTGGATGTATTGATGGATCGATGTATGGAAAGGTGGATGTGTGATTGCATATATGTATGGATGAATGGTTGTTT
>NW_017054718.1:0-232 GCF_001483705.2 Eufriesea mexicana | reverse complement strand
TGTGGTGAGCTAACATTCTTGGTTAAAGAAGGAAGAAATATCCTATTGGCGTGCTATTGCCATCGCAATGCTATAGAATCTGGCTGGAAAATTGAATTTTATTGATATTTGCGAATAACATTGTGGTCACCTAACTTTCTCGTATAAATATGGACGAATTATTCAGTTCGCGTGCTATAGCAGTAGCATAGGTATAGTATCTGGCAGGAAAATTCAATTTTATAGACGCTTT
>NW_017054717.1:0-232 GCF_001483705.2 Eufriesea mexicana | reverse complement strand
GTCTCGTCATGTTAGGTTGAGACAAGTTGCGTTTGTATATGTTACGTTTGGCCTGGTTAGGATGTGCTTTCTTGACTTTTGTGCTGTGCACTGCTTTTCCGAGGATTTCTGTTCTCTACTGTCCTCTAATATGCTCTGCTTCGCAATAGTGTGGCCAGCAATAGTGGTGTCGCCACATTAGTTTGAGATAGATTACGTTCCGTCGGGTTAGGTTAGGACGGTTATGTTAGGA
>NW_017054716.1:0-232 GCF_001483705.2 Eufriesea mexicana | reverse complement strand
GCATGTGATTGGGAAATTTGTTGCATTATTTTATTAAATTAATTATTAATTTAACAAATATTACCATTTTTGTGTTTTTGAATGGGAACATTTTTTTATGAATAATTTGAGATTTGAATTTAGTTAGGATTTATGGGTAGCTGAGAATTTGGTGGCTTTAATATGTATGTGATTGAGGAATTTCTTGCATTATTTTATTAAATTAATTATTAATTTAATAAATATTATTTTT
>NW_017054715.1:0-232 GCF_001483705.2 Eufriesea mexicana | reverse complement strand
TGCCTCCTTATCTATGCAAGGAAGATAGCTCACCACGATATTAGTCGAAAATGTCAATAAAATCTTATATTCCAGCCACAATCTATATCATTGCAACGGCTAAAGCACACAATAAGCATCTTAACTCCTTACTTATTCAATGAAGTTGTCTCACCACGATATTAGTCGAAAATGTCAATAAATTTATATTTTCCAAACACATTCTATATCAACGCATTGGCTATACGACGCC
>NW_017054714.1:0-232 GCF_001483705.2 Eufriesea mexicana | reverse complement strand
CACACCGCTAAACGATGGTTTGCTGCGCTCTACATTGGTCTACTATACTCTGCTCGACTCTGGGGTGGCGTGCAATACTGTTCGTGGCACGTCAGGTTTTGTCAGGTTATATTGGGTTAGGCAAGGCTAGGTTTAGTTTGGTTCGGATAGCTATGACTTTCGCAGTATGCACTGCTTTCCGGAGGATTTCTGCGCTCTACTATGCTCTAGTACACCCTTCTTTTCCCTGGGA
>NW_017054713.1:0-232 GCF_001483705.2 Eufriesea mexicana | reverse complement strand
ATGGTTTGTTGGATGGGTGTAGGGATGGAAGGATGTATTCATCGATGAACATATGGATGCCTGTATGTTTGGATGCATGGATGTATGGACGTATGGATGCATGTATGGATGGATGCATGTATGGATGGATGCATGTATGGATGTATGTACGTATGTATGTATGGATGTTTGAATGTATGGATGTATTTTAGTTATGCATGTATGTATGTATGCATGTATGGATGTATTGATG
>NW_017054712.1:0-232 GCF_001483705.2 Eufriesea mexicana | reverse complement strand
CAATAGAATTTTTCCACCCTATTTATGCAGAAAGAATTGCTCTCCGCGGTGTTAGTCGATAATTAGCCTTCCGGTCAGAATCATTTGCAATGCAATGGCTACAGCAAACCAATAAAAACTTTCCGTCCAATCTATTCAGAAAAGCTTGCTCACCACAATATTAGTCGATAATGTCAACAAAATTGAACATTCCAGCCAGATTCTGTTGTAATTCGATGGCTGTTCCAAACCA
>NW_017054711.1:0-232 GCF_001483705.2 Eufriesea mexicana | reverse complement strand
CCGGAGCCAAGCAGGACATATTAGAAAAGAGCAGGGCGCAGAAACCATATAATAGCCATGTATGGCACAAAAGGCAAGGCTACCCTTGCCTAACACAAGATAGTCAAGGCTTACCGAACGTAACAATGCTCTACATAGCGTGCCGCGGCCACTATTGCTAGCGTCCCCGGAGACGTGCAGAACATATTCGAGGCAGGTAGGTGGCACATGTCCCTAAATTAGCGGTACATTG
>NW_017054710.1:0-232 GCF_001483705.2 Eufriesea mexicana | reverse complement strand
TGGCACAAGAATCAGACCTACCGTAACCAAATATTGCCTATCGTTCCGTAACCTGACGCAACAAAACACATCCCAACATGACGCGATCACTGATTCTGGTATCCAAGCTGACTATAGCAATGCAAGTTGGAGCTCAGAAATCCACGGAATAGCAGTGTATATTGGAAAGGACAAGGCTACAACTGCCTAACCCAACTAAACTGTCCCAGTCATAACGCAATTTAACTCAATC
>NW_017054709.1:0-232 GCF_001483705.2 Eufriesea mexicana | reverse complement strand
AAATCCTTACCGAGGCTTCCTAACATAACCTAATGGGTCGTAGCCTTTCTCAACCTAACGTTAGGAGACCACTGTCACTGTACACCCCGGTGCCAAGCAGAGCATATTCGAGCACATTAGGGCTCAGGCACACACCGAATAGCAGTGTATACCATAAATGTCGAAGTAGCATAACCAGACGGATCCTAACGCAACCTAACACAACAGGACCGCTATTGCTGGCCTCCACAGA
>NW_017054708.1:0-232 GCF_001483705.2 Eufriesea mexicana | reverse complement strand
AAAGTCAAAGGTATCGAATCCTACACTTTCTAAACGTAGTATAACCAAACGCAACATAACTTAACCTATTGTGCCATGACCATTATATATATATATTTCTGGCCTCGCGGGAGTCGAGCAGAGTGTATTGGGGCAATGTAGATTGCAGGAATCCATCGAATAGCAGAGAACAAAGCAAAAGTTAAAACCATACTTTCCTACCCGTACAAATCGTGACATGACCAAAAGTAAC
>NW_017054707.1:0-232 GCF_001483705.2 Eufriesea mexicana | reverse complement strand
GGTCGCGGCACGTCATGTTGAATTACACTACGTTTGGTTAAGTTAGTTTAAGTTATGCTGTGTCAGGATATCTTCGGCTTTTGCGCTACTCGCTGCAATGCGGAGGATTTCGGGGAACAGCTGTGCTCTGGTGCAATCTAATTGTCCCCGTAGAGGTCAGCAATAGCTCTCTCGTAGTGTTAGGTTAGTTAGGTTAGGTTTGCATATGTTACGTTTGGCTTGGTTAGGACAG
>NW_017054706.1:0-232 GCF_001483705.2 Eufriesea mexicana | reverse complement strand
GTTATAGACTTTGAATAGATGTGTTTTCTGGCAAGTAGAAGTCTCTACTTGCCATTGGATTCATGGCGTTGGGCGACGTATTCACTAAGCTATAACAGATTATAGATTTTGGATACACCTATTCTCTGGCTAGTAGATGGCTGTACTTGCAGTTGGATTGAAGGCGTTGGGCGATCTGTTCACCCAGCTATAGCAGGTTATAGATTTGGAATAGACCTGTAATCTGGCCAGT
>NW_017054705.1:0-232 GCF_001483705.2 Eufriesea mexicana | reverse complement strand
CAAACCTAGCACAACCCAACATAACCGAGGTAACCTGTCCCAGCATAAAGCACCGAAACCACTTTTGCTGGCGTTCCCAGAGTCAAGCTGATGACATTAGAGCACTGTCGGGCGCAGCAATCCTCCTAATACCAGACTATAGCAATGAAGTCAAAGCTGTACTCTCCTTGCCTAGCCAATAGTATCATAGCCAAGCGTAACCTAACTAAACCTAACGTGCAACGACCACTAT
>NW_017054704.1:0-232 GCF_001483705.2 Eufriesea mexicana | reverse complement strand
ATTCTCTGGCAAGAAGGTGGCTGTACCTGCCATTAGATTGGAGGCGACAGGCGATCTATTCACTAAGCTCTAAAAGGTTATAGATTGTGAAAAGGCCTGTCCTCTGGCAAGTAGGTGGTTATACTTGCCATTGGAATGAAGGCGTTAGGCGATCCATTCACCAAGCCACAACAGATTATAGATCTTGAATAGTCCTATCCTCTGGCAAGTAGATGGCTGTACTTGCCATTGG
>NW_017054703.1:0-232 GCF_001483705.2 Eufriesea mexicana | reverse complement strand
TGAATTTTCCATCCAGATTCTAAAGCATTGCAATGGCTATAGCACGGCAATAGAACCTTCCCTCCTTATTTAAGGACGAATGAAAACTCCCCTCGATATTATTCGAAGATTTCAATAAGACTGAACTTTCCAGCCTGATTCTGCAGCATTGAAATGGCTATAGCACTAAAATAGAATCTTTCCTCCGCATTTATGCAAGAAAGCTTGCTCATGACGACATTAGACGAAAAGG
>NW_017054702.1:0-232 GCF_001483705.2 Eufriesea mexicana | reverse complement strand
TGCAATACTATACTCTGCTCGACTATGGGTAGGCCAGCAATAGTGGTCTCTGCTCGTTGGTTTAGGATAGAAAACGTCTGGTCATGCTACGATTGGTAAGGTTAGGAGAGGATATCATTGACTTTTTTGTTATACACTGCTACTTGGTGGCCTTCCGCAATCTGCTCTGCTCTAGTAAGTTCTGGTTGGATCTGGGGAAGCCTGTCATAGTGGTCTCGGCGAGACAGGCTGT
>NW_017054701.1:0-232 GCF_001483705.2 Eufriesea mexicana | reverse complement strand
GGTTGAGTCATGTTACGCTTGGTTAGGCTTGGTTTATTTATGTTTGGTCGGGATAGCTTCTGCTTTTGTGTAATGCGCTGCCATTTGGTGGAGCTCCACGCTCTACTTTCATCAAATGTTCTCCTCTTTGCTCTCGGGAGGTCAGTAGTAGCGGCAGCGGCGGGTTAGGCTGGGTTAAGTTACGTTTGGTTTGGTAACGCTTCTTTGGGTTCGTTTCGGAAATCCTTGACTT
>NW_017054700.1:0-232 GCF_001483705.2 Eufriesea mexicana | reverse complement strand
AATAGGCCCATTCTCTGGCAAGTAGATGGCTGTACTTGTCATTGGATTGAAGGCGTTAGGCGAAATATTCACCATGATATAACAGGATATAGAGTTTGAATAGACCTATTCTCTGGCAAGTGGATGGCTGTACTTGCCATTGGATTGAAAGCGTTATGCGATCTATTCACCAAGCTAAAACAGATTATAGATTTTGAATAGAATTATTCTCTGGCAGGTAGATGGCTGTATT
>NW_017054699.1:0-232 GCF_001483705.2 Eufriesea mexicana | reverse complement strand
GTTGCGTTCTGTTGTGATATGATTGTATAGGTTAAGCTAGGGTTGCTATGACTTTTGCGCTATACACTGCTGTTCGGCCGATATATGCACTCTACTGAGCTCTAAGAAGTTCAGCTTCGCTTTCGGAGGGCCAATACAATATTGTTTTCGGCAGATTAGTTTCAGTTACGTTACGTTTGCTTAGGTTAGGTTAGTTCGGGTCAGGATAGGATGGCTTTGACTTTTCTGCTAT
>NW_017054698.1:0-232 GCF_001483705.2 Eufriesea mexicana | reverse complement strand
AGCCGCGGAGCTAAACGGAATACACTATAGCACAGTAGACCGCAGAAATCCAGCGCATTGCTGCTTATATCGCGAAAGTCGAACACATCCTGACCAAACATAATCTTTCCTATCCTAACCAAAGGCAACATAACCCAACATAACGTGCCTAGGCCACTGTCGATGGCCAACCCAGGGACAAGCCTAACATACTAGAGGGGACGGAGCGCAGAGGACCAAACGATGGCAGTGA
>NW_017054697.1:0-232 GCF_001483705.2 Eufriesea mexicana | reverse complement strand
AACTCAATTTGGATTTGAGAAGTATTACCAAATGCGATTTACAACGCCAATGACTCAGACCAGTCTTTGAAGAAATATTACCACTAAATGAGTTCCTAAGAAATATAGAAAACTCCGTATGAGAACTCCATAGCAAATCAGTTTCTTTGTTTTTGCTAAACCATCACTGACTTTTCGTCAAGACTATCATAAGAAAATACACTGACGGATGTTAAACTTTCAAAATTAAGCA
>NW_017054696.1:0-232 GCF_001483705.2 Eufriesea mexicana | reverse complement strand
CTATGGCATTGGTATGGCTATAGAACCTCACTAGTAACTTCCCTCCTTATTAATGCACGAAAGATAGCCCGCCACGATGTTAGTCGAAAATGTCTATAATATTGAATTTTCCGGCCTGATTCTATTTCATTTCAATGTCTATATCACGCCAACAGTACCTATCGTTCTCATTTATGCAAGAAAGTTAGGTCAACACGATATTAGTTGAAGATGGCAATAAAATTGAGTTTTC
>NW_017054695.1:0-232 GCF_001483705.2 Eufriesea mexicana | reverse complement strand
TGAATGCTATAGAATCTGGCAGGAAAATAAAATGATACTGACACTTTCGACTAATAACGTGGAAGGCTGAATTCCTTGCTTAAATAAGGAGGAAAGATTCTATTGGCGTACTATAGGCACTGCAAGGCTAGAGAATCTGGCTGGAAAATACATTTTTATTAACATTTTCGACTAATATCGTGGTGAGCTACCTTCCTTGCATAAGTAAGGAGGAAAGATCCTTTTGGAGTGC
>NW_017054694.1:0-232 GCF_001483705.2 Eufriesea mexicana | reverse complement strand
CACTAGAGCGCAGGAATCCGCGGATTGCTGTGTATAGCGCAAAAGTCTGTACTATCCTATAATCACCTCACCAAACGTAGCACAACTCATACTAATGCGCCGAGATCGCTGTAGCTGTCATTCACAGACCCAATCAGAATATACAAGAGCACAGCGGAGCGCAGAAATGCACCGCGCTGCAATGTGTAGCACAGAAGGCGAACATATCCTGACCAAAGCTGACCTAGCCTGA
>NW_017054693.1:0-232 GCF_001483705.2 Eufriesea mexicana | reverse complement strand
CTTTCCAGCCAGATTCTATAGCATTGCAATGGCTATAGCTTGCCAATATAATCTTTCCTCCTTATCTATGCAAGAAAGTTAGCTCACCACGATATTAGGCGAAATTGTCAATAAAATTGAACTTTCCATCCAGATTCCAGCGCATTGCAATGTCTACAGCACGCCAATTGTATCTACCCTGCTTATTTAGGCAAGAAAGGTAGCTCACCACGATAATAACCGAAACTGTTAA
>NW_017054692.1:0-232 GCF_001483705.2 Eufriesea mexicana | reverse complement strand
CCTAACGTGCCGAGACCGCTATTGCTGCCCTCCCCAGACCCAGACAGGGCATACTAGAGCACAATAGAATGTAGAAATCCGCCGAAAAGCAGAGTACAGCGCAAAAGTTTGAGCTACCCAAACCAAACATAGCCTAACCCAAACTAAGGGAAAGTGAGGTGATTCAACTTAACGTGCCGAGACCACTATTTCTGGCCTTCCCAGAGACAAGCAGTAAAGATTAAAGCACTGT
>NW_017054691.1:0-232 GCF_001483705.2 Eufriesea mexicana | reverse complement strand
AAGATACATGTTCAGTGGGTTTTCAAAAATTTCAGTATTTCAAGAAATGAAGTGAAAAATTAATAGTTATTTTTTTTAGAAATTTTGATAAGTTTAGATGACTCTGCGAACCTTGGAAATTTTTCTTCGATATTTCTGTTGAATGAGCGTTATGGGGGAAAGTTTCCTGTTTACAGAGATGCCTTAAAAGTCATCGTACGACTTTTTCTTGCCGTTTTATAGCAGTTTGAAT
>NW_017054690.1:0-232 GCF_001483705.2 Eufriesea mexicana | reverse complement strand
TGTAGTATGTTCCGCTTGGCTATGTGGAGGCCAGCAGTATTAGTGTCGGCACGTTAGTCTGAGATATGTTGCGTTCTGTTATGTTACGTTTGGTTCGGTGAGGAGTGGACAGCTTAGCCCTTAGTACTATACACTGCTAGTCGGTGGATTTCTGCACTATAATGTGCTGTAGTATATTCTGCTTGGCCCTGGGAGGCCAGCGGTTTTGTTCTCTGCACGTTAGTCTGAGTAA
>NW_017054689.1:0-232 GCF_001483705.2 Eufriesea mexicana | reverse complement strand
CTCCTAACCTAACCAATCGTAACGCAAACGAACGTAACAAATCTTAAACAAACGTGCCGCGACAACTATTTCTGGCCTCCCCAGAGCCAAGCAGGACGTACTACAGCAGAGTAGAACTTAGAAGAATACCAAATAGCAGCGTACAGCAAAAAAAGTTAAGGCTACCATTACCAAACAGCCGAACTTAACCTAACCGAACGCAACCTGACTCAACATTACGTGCCGAGACCAC
>NW_017054688.1:0-232 GCF_001483705.2 Eufriesea mexicana | reverse complement strand
GCTTTGACATTTAAGCTGTACACTGCCGTACGACCGCTTTTTGCGCTCTGCTCTGCACTGATACGTTCAGGTTGGCCCTTGGGAGGCCAGGAATGGTGTTCGTGGCGCGTTTTGTTAAGCTCTGTAACGGTTTGCTTGGCCAGGTTGGGCTGAATTTTGCAAGGACGGTTTTGCCGTCTGTGCTGTGCAATGCTATTCGGTGGATTTCTACGCTCTACGGTGCTCTAGTTCA
>NW_017054687.1:0-232 GCF_001483705.2 Eufriesea mexicana | reverse complement strand
ATAACCAAACGTAACATAACTGAAGCTAAGGTGCCGAGACCACTATTGCTGGCGTCCACAGAGTCAAGCGGAGCATACTATTGAAGAGCAGGGTGCAGAAATCCTTACAATCGCAGTGTTGTGTAGGAGAAAGGTCGGCGCTATCCAAACCTAGCCAGAGCTAACGTATCATAACCAAACGCAACCTATCTCAAACTAATGTGCCGAAACAATTATTGCTGACCTTCATAGA
>NW_017054686.1:0-232 GCF_001483705.2 Eufriesea mexicana | reverse complement strand
CGTGGCTCTCCTCTCGTTTCTCACAGAACGCAACTGACTGTCACAAGCCTTGGCAGAGAACAGACCACGACTATAAAGAAAAGCGTGAAACTATACATTCACTTGCTCCCTCCCCCTTTTTCTTTTTTTAAATTTTGGGGTGCTTCCCTAGAACAAAGGACAAAGTCATGCGGGATTTTTACACATTAAAACTCTCACGGTGACCATAGCTCTCCGCTATGGGGGAGCAGAG
>NW_017054685.1:0-232 GCF_001483705.2 Eufriesea mexicana | reverse complement strand
ATCATTCAGATTCTATTGCAATGCAATGGCTATAGCAAACCAAGAAAATCTTCCCTCCTTATTTATACAGAAAAACTTGCTCACCACGATATTAGTCGAAAATGAGAATAAAGTTGAACTTTTCAGACAGACTCTATTGCATTGCCATGGCTATAATAAACCAATAGGTTCTTTCCTCCTTAATTATACTGCAAATCGTGCTCACCTCGATATTACTCGAAAATGTCAATGA
>NW_017054684.1:0-232 GCF_001483705.2 Eufriesea mexicana | reverse complement strand
GTATTTGGCAGGTAGATACTAGGGAATTGTTATGGCTATAGCACGCCAATAGAATCTTTCCTCGTCATTTATGAAAGAAAGTTGGTTCACCACTATATTAGTCGGAAATGTCTATAAAATTGAATTTTCCAGCCGGATTCTGAATCTCTGTAATGGCTATTGCACGCCGATAGAATCTTTAGTCCTCATTTATGCTCGAAAGTTAGCTCACCACGATATAAGTCGAAAGTGT
>NW_017054683.1:0-232 GCF_001483705.2 Eufriesea mexicana | reverse complement strand
TGTATGTACGGATGTGTGTATAGATGTATGTATGGACGGATGGATGTATGGATGTATGGATGTTTGGATGTATGTATGTATGTATGTACGAATGTGTGGATGTACGAACGTATGGATGTACGGATGTATGGATGTATATCTGTATGGATGTATTAATGGATGGATGTAGGAGTGGATGGATGTATGTATGGATGGATGTATGGATGTGTGTACGGATATATGTACGGATGTA
>NW_017054682.1:0-232 GCF_001483705.2 Eufriesea mexicana | reverse complement strand
TATCGCCTGCAATCCAATGGCAAGTACAGCCACTTTCTTGCCAGAGAATACGTGTATTCAAAACCTATAACCTGTTATAGCTTGGTGAATCGGTCGCCTAACGTCTTCAACCAATGGAAAATAGAGCCATTTACCTGCCAGAGAATAGGTCTATTCGAAATCTATAACTTGCTATTGCTTGGTGAATAGATCGCCTAACGCATTCAACCAATGGCAAGAACAGCCATCTGCT
>NW_017054681.1:0-232 GCF_001483705.2 Eufriesea mexicana | reverse complement strand
AGGGAAGATTCAATTGGCGTGCTATAGCCATTGCGTTGATATAGAATGTGTTTGGAAAATTCATATTTTTTGACAGTTTCGAATAACACCGTGGTGAGATAACTTTGTTGCATATATATGGAGGAAAGATTCAATTCACGTGCTATAGCCGTCGCAATGCTATAGAATTTGGTTGGAAAGTTCAATTTCATTGACATTTTCGACTAATATCGCGGTGAATTAACTTTCGCAT
>NW_017054680.1:0-232 GCF_001483705.2 Eufriesea mexicana | reverse complement strand
AAGAAAGTTAGCTCACCACGATATTAGTCGAAAATGTCGATAAAATTGAACTTTCCAGCCAGACTCTATATCATTGCGACGGCTATAGCACTCCAATAGAATCTTTTCTCCTTATTTATGTAATAAAATTATCTCATCACGATATTAGTCGAAAATGTCAATAAAACTGAGTTTTCCAGCCAGATTCTATAGCTTTGCAATGGCAATAGCACGCAAATAGAATCTTTTCTCC
>NW_017054679.1:0-232 GCF_001483705.2 Eufriesea mexicana | reverse complement strand
GCTGGTCTCCCCAGGGTATAGAAGATAAGAGTAGGGCACAGTGGGCTGCAGGAATTGACCGAGAATCTGTGTATAGCTTGAAAGTTGAAGCTACCCTGACCAACCTTAGCCTAACCTAGCCTAACAGAACGTAACATAACTCAACCTAACGTGCCACGACCACAATTGATCGCATCCCTAGAGCCGAGCACAGTATAGTAGAGCAATGTAAATCGCAGAATTCCGCCGAATA
>NW_017054678.1:0-232 GCF_001483705.2 Eufriesea mexicana | reverse complement strand
CTTTGCACAAAGAAAATTCAGATTTCTGGAAGACATGTCCTCCCAATTCTACTAACAAGCTGCGTGTTATTGCGCAGAGCTATGTTCGTGAGAAAGGATTCGAAGTTTAATAGTAATCGATCTGTCAATTAAACGAATTTCCAAGGGTCTTTGATGAAATTAGGATTGTCAGGTGTCGCGTTGATTATTCGTTGCAATTGTAAGAATTATATATATCTATATCGATGAAAGG
>NW_017054677.1:0-232 GCF_001483705.2 Eufriesea mexicana | reverse complement strand
TCAATTTTATTGACATTTTCAGCTAATATTGTGGTGACCTATCTTTCTTGCATAGATAAGGAGGAAAGGTTCTCTTGGTGTGCTAGTGCCATTGTAACGCTATAGAATCTGGATGAAAAATTTAATTTTATTGGCATTTTCGTCCAATATCGGCGTGAGCTAGCTTTCGTGCATAAATAGGGAGAAAATATTCTGCTGGCGTGCCCTAGGCATTGCAACGCTATAGAATCTG
>NW_017054676.1:0-232 GCF_001483705.2 Eufriesea mexicana | reverse complement strand
CATTGGATTGAAGGCGTTAGACGATCTACTCACCAAGGTTTAAAGGGTTATAGACTTTGAATATACCTGTTCCCTGGCAACGAGATGGCTGTCCTTGCCATTGGATTGAAGACGTTTGGCGATCAATTCTCCAAGCTATAACAGATTATAGATTTTGAATAGACACATCCTCTGGCAAGTAGATGGCTCTACTTGCCATTCGATTGAAGGCGTTAGACGATCTATTTGCCAA
>NW_017054675.1:0-232 GCF_001483705.2 Eufriesea mexicana | reverse complement strand
TAGCTATAGCAATGCTGCAGAATCTGGCTGGAAAATTCAATTTTAATTACATTTTCGACTAATTTCGTGGTGAGCTAATATTCTTGCATAAATAAGGAGAAAAAATTCTATTGGCGTGCTATAGCCATTGCAGAGCTATAGAATCCGGGTGGAAAATTCACTTTTATAGACATTTTCGGCTAATATAGTGGTGAGCTATCTTTCGTGCATAAATAAGGTGGAAATATTCTAT
>NW_017054674.1:0-232 GCF_001483705.2 Eufriesea mexicana | reverse complement strand
ATTCCATATATCAGTAAACAATGAGTTTTTTTTCGAACATACTTGCATATATAAATTAAACAATATATGTTTCTTAACTTATGTCACGCAGCTTTTGTCTCATTTCTTCGATTCAATTTAATTGTGACCCTTGCACAAGTATGTTCGAAAAAAAACTCATTGTTTATTAATGTATGAAATGTTATTTTATTCTACTATTTTTAGTTTTAACCTATGTATATAGAAGATAGAG
>NW_017054673.1:0-232 GCF_001483705.2 Eufriesea mexicana | reverse complement strand
TATTAGTAGAAAATGTCACAAAAATTGTATTTTCCAGCCAGATTCCAGGCCATTGCAATGGCTGTAGCACGCCAATAGAACCTTTCCTCCTTATTTAAGCAAGAAAGGTAGCTCACCACGAAATTAGTCGAAACTGTGAATGAAATTGAGATTTCCAGCCAGATTCTACAGCATTGCAGTGGCTATAGCACGCGAATAGAATCTTTCCTCCTTATTTATGCAAGAAATGCAG
>NW_017054672.1:0-232 GCF_001483705.2 Eufriesea mexicana | reverse complement strand
ACATCGATCGTTCCATACATCCATAGATCCATACATCGATCGATCCATACATCCATTAGTCCACACATCAACCCACCAATCCATTCATCCCTACATTCATCCATACATACAACAATACATACATCCTTACATTCACCCATACATCCTTCCATACAAACATCCATACATTCATCCATCCACCAATCCATCAATCCATCAATACATCCGTACATACATCGATACATACTTCCAT
>NW_017054671.1:0-232 GCF_001483705.2 Eufriesea mexicana | reverse complement strand
CAATAAGGCTTTCTAGCAGACCCTGCCTTAGATCAGGGATACTTAGGTAGCATAGGAATTTCTATTTATGGAAGGTCGAGGACCTGCGAGAAAGTCCTCGAACCTCCTTCAAGTAGGAGTCCATCTATTAGCCAATGTGAGAATGATGCAGCTACAATTCCTTACTACAAACATCCCACGATCATTGAAACCTACAATCTGCAACCTGCAACCTTCCTACTCTAAAATATGT
>NW_017054670.1:0-232 GCF_001483705.2 Eufriesea mexicana | reverse complement strand
CTATATCCTACTCGACTCTGGGGAGGCCAGCAATAGTGGCCGAGGCATGAAAGTTTGAGTATGTTTAAGTTTGGTCGGGTAAGGTTACGATAAGTTATGGGATGATAGCATTGACTTTTGTGATATAGACCACTATTCGGTCAATTTCTGCGCTCTCCTGCGCTCTTGAATGCTCCTCTTGTCTCTTTCGAGGCCAGCAATACTGGTCGCGGCACGATAGGTTGAGTCAGAT
>NW_017054669.1:0-232 GCF_001483705.2 Eufriesea mexicana | reverse complement strand
CCTACTTGCAAGAGGATCGGTCTATTCAAAATCTATAATCTGTTATAGCTTGGCGAATAGATCTCAAACCGCCTTCAATCCTATGGCAAGTACAGACATCCACTGGCCAGAAAATATGTCCATTCAAAATCTTTAACCTGCTATAGCATGGTGAATAGATGGCCTAACTCCTTCAATCCAATGGCAAGTACAGGCATCTACTTGCCAGAGAATAGGTCTATTCAAAATCTAT
>NW_017054668.1:0-232 GCF_001483705.2 Eufriesea mexicana | reverse complement strand
GTGCCTCCGCCAGAGCCAAGCGGAACACATTAGGGGAGAGTAGAGCGCCCAAATACATAGAATAGCAGCGTAAGGCACAAAAGCGTACCTACCCTATCATAAGCTGACCAATCTTGACAAAAACAAACGTAATCTAACTCTACCTAACGCGCCACGATCACTCTTGCTGGCCTCCAGAGAGCCGAGCAGAACATAGTGGTGGAGAGCTGTGCTCAGAGATCCACAGAATCGC
>NW_017054667.1:0-232 GCF_001483705.2 Eufriesea mexicana | reverse complement strand
TGTTCTAGACCGCAGTAGTGCGCACACATCCACCGCACCCCCGTGAACTGCGCAAAAGTCGAACGTATCCTAACATAACATTTTTATCACGTGGGGGAAATCTCCCAAAAGTACCCGGCTCCCTTAGGGGCGTGGGCGGGGTGATGAGGGATTTTTACCCACTAAAACACCCACGATGGCCAGCCCTTCGCAATTCGGTGCGCCCTGGACTTCGCGGCGACGCAATCGCCAG
>NW_017054666.1:0-232 GCF_001483705.2 Eufriesea mexicana | reverse complement strand
CCGCGAACACTATTATGTTACATTTGCGAGGTTGGGTTAGGTATAGTTCGATTATGATGGCCACGAGCTTCGTCTATACACTGTGTTTCTATGGATCTCTGAACTCCCCTCTGCCTTAATCTGTGCTGCTCTGCTCTGGAGTGGCCAGCAGTAGTGGTCATGGCACGACAGGTTGAGTTAGTTTGCGTTTGTCTATGTTACGCTTCGTTTTGTTAGGACAGTGTAGCACTGA
>NW_017054665.1:0-232 GCF_001483705.2 Eufriesea mexicana | reverse complement strand
TTACTGGCTTCCCTAGGGTCGAGCTGAGTACAGAAGAGCAACGTAGAGCGCAGGAATCCAACGTACAGCAGTGCACAGCTCAGAAGTCAAAGCTGTCCTGTCCTACGCTATCCAAACGTGACATAGTCAGACGCATTCTACCATAACCGGACGTGCCAAGGCCACTGTGCCTGGAACCCCAGAGCCAAGCAGAGCATACTAGGGCACAGTAGAGAGTGGGAATCCACCGAAT
>NW_017054664.1:0-232 GCF_001483705.2 Eufriesea mexicana | reverse complement strand
ATGCTTGGAAAAATCGTCAATCACGACTGACCATGCGTGCTTGTAAAGCTTCTTTGTTCCGCTATAGGAAGAATAGTTTGACACCGGGACAAGTCGGAGGAGAAAAATAAACCACGGTCAAATGAATGGTGAACGAAAAAGGAGCAGAACCTTAAAAAATTAAATAACGAGAGACATTGGAGAAATGATAATACGTATATAGTGATCCTTCGTCATCCTGTGCTTGGGTCTA
>NW_017054663.1:0-232 GCF_001483705.2 Eufriesea mexicana | reverse complement strand
AAATCCATACATCCGTACATCCATACATTCGTACATTCACACACACATACATGCATACATCGACACATCCATACATCTATCCTTCCATACATCCGTACATTCATACATCCATACATCCATAAATGCATCCATCCATACCTCCATCCATCCATACAACCTCCCATCCTTTCATCCATCGATCCATACATCTATCCATCCATACATCCATCCATCCATTCATCCATACATCCAC
>NW_017054662.1:0-232 GCF_001483705.2 Eufriesea mexicana | reverse complement strand
TAGCCGAACCAAACGTATCCTATCTCAAACTATTGCTGGCCTCAGAAGAACCGAGCAGAGAATAGTAGAGCAATGAGGAGCGCAGGATCCGCTGAATTGCAGTGAATGGCACAAAACCAATGATATGCTATCATAACCTACCGAATCGTAACATATACAAACCAACCTAACTCAGCCTAACGTGCCTACAACACTATTGCTGACCTCCACATAGCCAAGCGGATAATATCAG
>NW_017054661.1:0-232 GCF_001483705.2 Eufriesea mexicana | reverse complement strand
AAAAAGGTTAAAAAGAATAAAAGGGATCCATTAAACACCCATAGTTCGCTGAAGAATTATTTAACGACGCCATTACAACCCCTAAAATCGAACTCGTAAACTCTCAAACTGACAAAC
This sequence comes from Eufriesea mexicana, assembly GCF_001483705.2. Lineage (NCBI taxonomy): Eukaryota > Metazoa > Arthropoda > Insecta > Hymenoptera > Apidae > Eufriesea > Eufriesea mexicana. Next base: position 115 of record NW_017054661.1, on the reverse strand, counting down.
TCAAAGACACTGCTCATAAATCGTATAACATCCGTCAATTTTACCAAAAAGATTAAAAAGAATAAAAGGGATCCATTAAACACCCATAGGTCGCTGAAGAATTATTTAACGACGC
>NW_017054660.1:0-232 GCF_001483705.2 Eufriesea mexicana | reverse complement strand
TAATCGCCAACCTGTGACAGCTTATCGATTTTGAATAGACATATTCTCTGGCAAGTAGATGGCAATACTAGCCATTGGATTGAAGGCGTTAGGCGATCTATTCAGCAATCTATAACAGGTTATAAATTTCGAATAGACCTATTCTCTGGCAAGTAGATGGCTATACTTTCCATTGGATTGAGGGCGTTAGGCGATCTATGCACCAAGCAATAGCCGGTAACAGATTTTGAAT
>NW_017054659.1:0-232 GCF_001483705.2 Eufriesea mexicana | reverse complement strand
GTAACATAACAGAACTTAACGTGCCGCGACCACAATTGCTGGTCACTCCGGAGCCAAGCAGGACGCATTAGGGTAGAGTAGAACTCAGAAATCCAGAGAATCGCGGTGTATATCAGAAAAGTCAAAGCGACCAATGCATAACCCAAACGGACATAACATTAGCAACATAGCGTAACTGACCCTAACGTGCCGCGACCGCTATTGCTGCTCACCCTAGAGCCAAGATGGAACT
>NW_017054658.1:0-232 GCF_001483705.2 Eufriesea mexicana | reverse complement strand
AGAATCTGGCTGGAAAGTTCAATTTTATTGACATTTTTGACTAATATCGTGGAAAGCTAACTTCCTTGCATAAACGAGGTGGAAAGAATCTATTGGCGTGCTATAGCCATATCAATACTGTAGAGTCTGGCTGGAAAGTTCAATTTTATTGACAATTTCGACTAATACTGTTGTGAGCTAACTTTCCTGCATAAACAAGGAGGAAAGATTATATTGGCAAGCTATAACCATT
>NW_017054657.1:0-232 GCF_001483705.2 Eufriesea mexicana | reverse complement strand
ACGTTATATAGAGTTAGGGTATGTTTGGATATGATACGTTGCCTTAGGATAGGTTTGGATACCGTCGACTTTTCTGCTATAGACTGCGATTCTATGGATTTCTACGCCTGACACTTCGCTGATATGCTCAGCTTGACAATGTGGAGGCCAACATTACTGGTCGCGGAATGTTAGGTTGATTTACATTACGTTGGGCTATGTCAGGTTTAGGTGGGTTGGTACAGGGTATGTT
>NW_017054656.1:0-232 GCF_001483705.2 Eufriesea mexicana | reverse complement strand
GCGTTTCGTTATGTTACGTATGGCTTGGCTGGGGCAGGGTAGCTTAAACTTTTGTGCTGTGCATGGCTATTCGGCGGATTTCGGCGCAATAAATTGCTCTCATATACACATCTCAACTCTCGGGATGCCAGGAATTGTGGCCGCGAGACGTCAGGTTAAGTTAGATATGGTTCGTTTATGTCAGCTTACGCTACTTTAGGTCACAATAACTGTCACTTTATTGCGGCACACT
>NW_017054655.1:0-232 GCF_001483705.2 Eufriesea mexicana | reverse complement strand
AATGTTCCATTGGCTTGCTATAGCCATTGCAGTGCTATAGAATCTGGCTGGAAAAAACGATTTCATTGATATTTTCGACTAATATCGTGGTGACCTAACTTTCTAGCATATATAAGGAGGAATGATTCTACTTGCGTGCTATAGCCATCGCAACGCTACAGAATCTGATTGGAAAATTCAATCTTATTGACATTTTCCACTAATATCGTGGTGAGCTGGCTTTCTTACATAA
>NW_017054654.1:0-232 GCF_001483705.2 Eufriesea mexicana | reverse complement strand
TTTCCAATTTTTGCAATATTGCACTTATTTTCATTATATATGAAAAACCTTATTTTCACGGAAAAATACCTTCCCTATTTGTTAGTTGAATGTCCGTAACAATGCTTTGTTGTTAGCATTGACCAGTGCGGAGATCGTCCATTCAGTCGGTCCGAACCGTCACGACTGACGTTCGTCCCCTTCGGCCGATTGGAAGCGATACGACTGGGATCGTCTCTTTCGGTCGGTCCGA
>NW_017054653.1:0-232 GCF_001483705.2 Eufriesea mexicana | reverse complement strand
TTGTGTCACGTCACGTTCAGTTAGGTTGGGTTAGGATATGCTTTGTCAGGATAGCTTTAAATTTTGTGAGGTACACTGCTGTTCGCAGGATTTCGGCGCTCTACTGTGCTCTAGTATGCTTCGCTTGGCTTCCGTGAGGCCAGCAACTACGTTCTCGGCACGTTAGGTTGAGATATATTACGTTTGGTTGTGTTGCGTTTCGAATGGTTAGGAAAGGACAGCTTCGACTTCT
>NW_017054652.1:0-232 GCF_001483705.2 Eufriesea mexicana | reverse complement strand
GCTTCCTTGCGTAAGTAAGGGGGAAAGGTACTGTTGGCGTGCTATAGGCATTGCAATGTTACACAATCTTGCTGGAAAATTCAATATTATTGACATTTTCGACTAATACCGTGGTGAGCTACTTTCCTTGCATAGCTAAGGAGGAAAGATACTTTTGGCGTGCTATACCCAATGCAATGCTGTAGAATCTGGCTGGAAAATCCAATTTTATTGACATTTTCGGCTAATATCG
>NW_017054651.1:0-232 GCF_001483705.2 Eufriesea mexicana | reverse complement strand
TATTTTACATTTAGGTTCTAGCATGTACATATGTTGGTATTAATATTTTATATCATCGTTTTAGCTGTACTAGTAAGTACTAGTATCTAATACTTTATAGTAGTATTTTATATTAAAATTAATATACCATATTTAAAATCCAATATATCACCCAGCAATAGTAATTACACATCGTAAGTAATTACTACTAGAATCAATCAGTAGCGAATAACAGTTCAGGTTAGGTTTCTTA
>NW_017054650.1:0-232 GCF_001483705.2 Eufriesea mexicana | reverse complement strand
CAAAGCTATCCTAGCCTAACCTATCCAAACTTATCAAAACCGAACGACACTTAACACAACATAGAGACCCTAGACCACAAGGGCTTACTTGCACAAAGCCAACCACGACGTGCTAGAGCGCAGTAGAGCGCAGTAGAGCGCAGGAATCCGCCGCAATGCAGTGTAAAGTACAACAGTCAAAGATATCCTAACCTAACATGACCTAACCAAACCTAACCTAATGTAACCTAAC
>NW_017054649.1:0-232 GCF_001483705.2 Eufriesea mexicana | reverse complement strand
CAATGCGGTGGATTCTTGCGCACTACTGTGCTCTAGTACACCCTGGTTATCCCTGTGGATGCCAGCAATAGTGGTCTCGTCACGTTAGGTTGTGTTAAGTTACGTTTGGTTATGTTACGTTTGGCTAGGTTTGGATAGGCTATTCCGACTTTTGCACTTTACGCTGCTGCTCTGTGGATTTCTATGACCTACCGCGCTCTACTACATTCTGTTTGGCTCTGGGGTGGCCAGG
>NW_017054648.1:0-232 GCF_001483705.2 Eufriesea mexicana | reverse complement strand
ATGGATGGGTGCTAGTATGGATGGATGGATGCATGGTTCCATGGATGTATGGATGGGTGTATGCTTGTATGTATGGATGTGTGCATGGGTGTATGTATACATGTATGGTTGAACGTATGGATGTATGTATGGTTGGATGGTTGCATGTTTGGACGGCCTTATGGATGTTTGTATGTGTGGATGTATTGATGGATGTATGGGTGGATGGCGGGATATATGGATGGATGGATGT
>NW_017054647.1:0-232 GCF_001483705.2 Eufriesea mexicana | reverse complement strand
TTGGTTATGCTACGGTTGGTTAGGTTAGGAGAGGGTAGATTTGACTTTAGTGGCACAGTCTGCTAGTAGGCCGACCTCTCCTCCCTAAAGCGTTCTTATGTTCTCAGCTTGCCACTGGGAAGCACAGCAATAGTGGTCCCGGTACGTTTTGCTGAGTCAGGTTACTTTCGGTCATGTTGGGTCAGGCTTAGTTTGGCCGGTGTAGATATTCTTCTGACATATACTCTGGTAT
>NW_017054646.1:0-232 GCF_001483705.2 Eufriesea mexicana | reverse complement strand
GAATCTTTCCTCCTTATTTATGCACGAAAGTTAGCTGACCACGATATTAGTCGAAAATGTCAAAAAAATTGTATTTTCCAGCAAGATTCTATAGCAGTCCAACGTCTATAGCACGCCAATGGAATCTTTCCTCCTGGTTTACGCAAGGAAGATAGCTCACCACGATATAAGTGGATAATGTCAAGAAAATTGAATTTCCCTTCCAGATTCTAAAGATTTGCAATGACTATAG
>NW_017054645.1:0-232 GCF_001483705.2 Eufriesea mexicana | reverse complement strand
CATCCATACATCCATACATATATACATCCATACATTCATACATACGTACATCCATACATCCAGCCATATATAGATCCATACATCCATAAATCCGTACATCCATACATTCGTACGTTCACACGTACATACATCCATACATCCATACATCCATATATACTTCTATACACATATCCGTGCATACATCCATCCATACACCCATCCTTAAATCCATTCATCCACACATCCATACATC
>NW_017054644.1:0-232 GCF_001483705.2 Eufriesea mexicana | reverse complement strand
GGAAACCAGAGCACAGAAATCCACCTCACCGCAGTCTATAGCAGAGAAGTCAAAGGTAACCGAGCCTAACCCATGCTAACATAATCTAACCAAGAGTAGCCTACCTCAATATAACGTGCCGCGACCACAATTGCTGGCCACCACAGAGCTAAGCAGAATATAGTGCAGCACATCAGAGTGCAGAATTCCACCAATTAACAGTGTATCGCACGGTAGTCAATGCCATCCTTAC
>NW_017054643.1:0-232 GCF_001483705.2 Eufriesea mexicana | reverse complement strand
CGTGGTGAGCTAACTTTCTTGCATATGCAAGGGGGAAAGATTCAATTCGCATGCTATAGCCGTTCCAATGTTATTGAATCTGCCAAGATAGTTCAATTTTATTGACAGTTTCGTCTAATATCGTGGTGAGCTATCTTTTTGCATAAATAAGGACGAATAATTCTGTTGGCGTGCTATAGCAATTGCAATGATATATAATGTGGGTGGAAAATTAAAATTTATTGATATTTTC
>NW_017054642.1:0-232 GCF_001483705.2 Eufriesea mexicana | reverse complement strand
CAGCACGACAATAGAATCTTTCCTACTCAATTAAGCAAGAAAGTTACCTCACCCCGATATTATGCGAAAATGACAATAAAATTGAATTTGCCTGCCAGATTCTATAGCACTGCAACGTTTATTGCGCGAAAATATTAAATTTCCTCCTTATTTATGAATAAATGTTATATCTCCACGATAGTAGAAGAAAATGTCAATAAAATTGGATTTTCTATCAAGACTATATATCATT
>NW_017054641.1:0-232 GCF_001483705.2 Eufriesea mexicana | reverse complement strand
GTTGCGTTAGATTACGTTTGGCTATGTTACGTTTGGCTAGGTTAGGATATGATACCCCTGACTATTGCGCTGCACACAGCTATTCGGTGGTATTCTGCGCTCTATATTGCTTTAATATTCTCCTCTTGGCTCAGGTGATGCCAGCAATAGAATTCTCTGTACGTCACACTGATTTAGGCTACGTCTGGTTATGTCACGTTTGGATATGTTAGGACAGGGTGGCTTCGACTTT
>NW_017054640.1:0-232 GCF_001483705.2 Eufriesea mexicana | reverse complement strand
TATTGCGAACCGGGGGATTTTTGCGCTCTAGTGTGCTCTAGCATGTCCTGCTTGTCTCTGCGGCGGGCAGCAATAACGGTATCGTCACGTTAGGTTGAGAAATGCTCTGTTCGAATATGTATCGTTGGTTTGGGTTGGGCTGTGGCTGCTTTGACTTTTCTGAAATACGCTGCGATTCTACGGATTTCTGCGTTGTACACTCAACTAACGCACCCTACTTGCTTCTGTGGTG
>NW_017054639.1:0-232 GCF_001483705.2 Eufriesea mexicana | reverse complement strand
ACGTGACGTGCCTTACAACTCGTCGGAATTATGAGATTCGACGCGACGCGATGCGACAATTACGATATAAGGATACATTTGAAAGATTGACATGACATTAATTGTTATATAGAAACAAATATAACTTATTGTCAGTTTTGATTTTACGTGTGTGAGTGTGAATGTCGTTGAATGAGTGAGAATCCTTTGTCTACAATTGTGTAGTCTATGGTATAAATATAATATATAGGAG
>NW_017054638.1:0-232 GCF_001483705.2 Eufriesea mexicana | reverse complement strand
ACTTTCCAGCAAGATTCTACGGCATTGCAATTGCTATAGTACTCCAAAAGGATCTCTCCTCCTCACTTATGCGAGGAAGATAGCTCACCACGGTATTAGTCGAAAATGACAATGAAATAGAATTTTCTAGGATGATTCTATAGCACTGCGAAGCCTATTGCACGCCAGAAGAACCACTCCTCCTTATTAATGCAAAAAAGATAGCTCACCACGTTAAGATTCGAAACTGTCA
>NW_017054637.1:0-232 GCF_001483705.2 Eufriesea mexicana | reverse complement strand
GCACACAACCGCCGAAAAGCATTGTTTAGCGCATAAGTGATAGCCAGCCGCTGCTAAGATAACAAATCGTAACGTAGCCGAATGTAACCTTACACAACCTAACGTGACGAGACCAACATTGAAGACCACCCCAGAGTAGAGCAGAGTATGGCAGAGCGATGTAGATAGCAGAAACCCTCCAAACATGAGTGTGCGGCTCAAAATTAAAGGAGGTGACCAAACCTAACCTAAC
>NW_017054636.1:0-232 GCF_001483705.2 Eufriesea mexicana | reverse complement strand
TCTAATATTGCGGTGAGCAAACCTTTCTGCGTAAATAAGGTGGAAATATTCTAATGGTTTGCTGTAGCCACTGCATTGCAATAGAATCTGACTGAAAAGTCCAATTCTATTTGACGTTTTCGACTAATATTGAGGTGAGCAGACTATTCTGCCTAAACTTCAAAGTAATGCTCTATTTGTTTGCCATAGCCACAACATTGCAATAGAGTCTGACTGAAAAGCTCTAGTTTAT
>NW_017054635.1:0-232 GCF_001483705.2 Eufriesea mexicana | reverse complement strand
AAGTGCATGGCTGTACTTGCCATTGGATCGAAGGCGATAGGCGATCTATTCACCAAGCTATAGGAATTTATAGACTTTGAATAGACCCATTTACTGGCAAGTAGAAGTCTGTACTTGCCATTGGATTGAAGGCGTTATGCGATTCATTCACCATGCTATAACAGATTACAGATTTTGAATAGACTTATTCTCTGGCAAGTACATGGCTGTACTTGCCATTGGATTGCAGGCG
>NW_017054634.1:0-232 GCF_001483705.2 Eufriesea mexicana | reverse complement strand
CGCCACGGGACTACGGCGGACACCCGCACCAACGCTTCTTTACAGCGGTGAGGGATTCGTGGCAGTCTCCTGAAACGACGTTGTCGTGGTGGGGTTCTACGTCTCCTCCAGCCGCGGCCACTCGTCGTGCGAGATGTTCCTGGACAAGCTCGGTGGTTTCCTTAGTGGGCACATGGCTCGTCCGGTTTTGGTCCTGGGGGAATTCAACGCCCACTTCGTGGCGTGGGGTTCC
>NW_017054633.1:0-232 GCF_001483705.2 Eufriesea mexicana | reverse complement strand
ATCCGTACACCCATCCACCAAACGATACATCCATTCATGCATCCATACAAATATCAATACACACGTCCATACATACACGCATACATTCATCCATACATACATCCAAACATACATTCTTACATACCTCCACACATAAATCCATACATCCAGCCACACATACATCCGTACGTTCGCCCTCCCATACACGCAATCATACACCCATCCATCCTTCTACCCATCCATAAATCCATCT
>NW_017054632.1:0-232 GCF_001483705.2 Eufriesea mexicana | reverse complement strand
CAAACAGGAGATCGCAATTACCTTCTTTTAAAAAAATTTGTATTAATTTACTATCATATAATTTACTATAATTTGGTATTAAAGTAATATTATCTATGCACACTATATTTGGGTACCAATTAAAAATCGGTACTTGTAGCGACAATAGTTCTCAAACGGAAGATCGCAATTACCTTCTTTTTAAAAAATTAGTATTAACTTACTATTATATAGTATTAATTTACTATAATTT
>NW_017054631.1:0-232 GCF_001483705.2 Eufriesea mexicana | reverse complement strand
CTATTACCATTGCAACGCTATAGAATCTTCCTGGAAAAGTCAATTTTATTGACATTTTCGACTCATTTCGTGGTGAGATAACATCCTTGCATATATAAGGAGGAAAGATTCAATTCACTTTCTATAACCGCCGCAATGCTACAGAATCTGTCTGGAATTTTCAATTTTATTGACATTTTCGACAAGTATCGTGGTGAGCTGACTTCCTGGCGTAAGTAAGGAGGAAAGATAC
>NW_017054630.1:0-232 GCF_001483705.2 Eufriesea mexicana | reverse complement strand
TTCAAAATCTATAACCTCTTATAGAATGGTGAGTAGATGGCATAGCGCCTACAATCCAATGGCCAGTACAGCCATCTACTTGCCAGAGGATAGGTCTATTCAAAATTTATTACCTTTTATAGCTTGCTGAATTGATCGCCTATCGCCTCCAATCCAATGGCAAGTACGTCCATCTACTTGCCAGAGAATAGGTCTCTTCAAAGTCTATAACCTGTTATAGCTTGGCGAATAG
>NW_017054629.1:0-232 GCF_001483705.2 Eufriesea mexicana | reverse complement strand
GTGGTGAGGTATGTTTCTTGCATGAATAAGGAGGACAGATTATATTGGCGCGCTACAGCCATTGCAATGCTCTAGAGTCAGACTGGGGAATACAATTTTTTTAACATTTTCGACTAATATAGTGGTGAGCAAACTCTCTTGCATAAATAAGAAGGAAAGATTCTATTGGCGTGTTATAGCCATTGCAGAGCTATAGAAGCCGTCTGGAAAATTAAATTTTGTTGACATTTTC
>NW_017054628.1:0-232 GCF_001483705.2 Eufriesea mexicana | reverse complement strand
ATTGGTCTATTCAAAATCTATAACCTCTTATAGCTTGGTGAATAGATCACTTGACGCCTTCAACCAATGGCAAGTACAGCCATCTACTTGCCAGAGAATAAGTCTACTCAAAACGTATAAGGTGCCATAGCTTGGTGAATAGATAGCCTATCGCATCCAATCGAATGGAAAGTACAGCCATCCACTTGCCAAAGAATAGGTATGTTCAAAATCTATAATCTGTTATTGCTTG
>NW_017054627.1:0-232 GCF_001483705.2 Eufriesea mexicana | reverse complement strand
AGATTTTGAATAGACCTATTCTCTGGCAAGAAGATAGCAGTAATTGCCATTAGGCTGAAGGCGATCGGCGATATATTCACCAAGCTATATCTGGTTATAGATTTTATCGGACCTATTCTCTGGCAACTAGATGGCTGTACTTGCCATTGCATGGATGGCGTTAGGCGAGCTATTCACCAAGCTATTACAGATTATAGATTTTGAATAAACCTATTCTTTGGCAAGTAGATGG
>NW_017054626.1:0-232 GCF_001483705.2 Eufriesea mexicana | reverse complement strand
ATATCGTGGTGAGCTAGCTTCCTTGCATAAGTAAGGAGGAAAGATCCTTTTGGCGTGCTGTAGCCATTGCGATGCTGTAGAATCTGGTCGGAAAATTGATTTTATTAACATTTTCGTCTAATATCGTAGTGAGTTAACTTTCATGCATTAATAAGGAGGAATGATTCTTTTGGCGTGCTATTGTCATTGCAATGCTACAGAATCTGGATGGAAAGTTCAATTTTATTGTCAT
>NW_017054625.1:0-232 GCF_001483705.2 Eufriesea mexicana | reverse complement strand
TGTGCTAAGCAGAGTACAGCAGAGCAATGTATGACGCTAAAATCTTCCGAATAGCAGTGTATATCGCAAAAGTCGAGGCCATCTTAACCAAACGTGGCCAAACCTTACGTAACCAAACGTAACATAGCTCAACCTAACGCGCCGAATGCACTACTCCTGACGTTCACATTGACAAGCAGATTGTGATAGCGCACAGAAGAGCGCAGAAGTCCATTGAATGGCAGTGTGTAGC
>NW_017054624.1:0-232 GCF_001483705.2 Eufriesea mexicana | reverse complement strand
TTGGTTGGCTTAGGTTATGCCAAACTCGGCAGGCTATCAGTGACTTTTGTTCTATACAATGCAGTGCTGTGGATTTCTGTGCTCTACTGTCCTCTAGTAAATTCTGCTTACCTCTGGGGAGTACAGCAGTGGCGGTCTCGGCTGGTTAGCTTGTGTTAGGCTACGTTTAGTCGTGTTACGCTTGGTGAGGTTAGGACATGGTAACTTAGACTTTTGTGCAATAAACTGCTAT
>NW_017054623.1:0-232 GCF_001483705.2 Eufriesea mexicana | reverse complement strand
TAGGAAGCATTTCTTTTCAGAGGTACACTATTCTCTGTATGTCGGATCTTCGTTGCTAACATACTGCTTTGTAATTATAGCAAGAGTAATATAGTGTAGTCATTTACACGATATAAATTATTGAGTATAGTCGTCAAAAATTCGCTCTACGTATGTTGAGAGTGACTATAGTAGAACGTGCACTGTGCACTAATGGTGACTATAATTGTCCAATGTCGAGCGATTATTGTTC
>NW_017054622.1:0-232 GCF_001483705.2 Eufriesea mexicana | reverse complement strand
GACTAACATCGTAGTGAGCTAACTTTATTGCATAAATAAGGAGGGTAGGTTCTACTGGCGTGCCATAGCTGTCGCTATGCAATAGAATCTGTCTGGAAAGTTCAATTTCATTCACATTTTCGACAAATATTGTGGAGAAATAACTTTCTTGCATAAACAAGGAGGAAAGATACTGTTGGAGTGCTATAGGCAATACAATACCATAGAATCTTGCTGGAAAATTCAATTTTAT
>NW_017054621.1:0-232 GCF_001483705.2 Eufriesea mexicana | reverse complement strand
ACGCTGGTATTCGGTGGACTCCTTCTCCCTACATTGCTGTAGTATACTCTGCTCGTCTCTGGGCAGGCCAGCAAGAGTGGTCGTCGTACGAGAGTATGTGTTATGTAACGTTCGGTTAGGTTAGCTTAGGCACGGATAGGAGATGATGGCTTTGACTTTTGTGCAATATGCCGCTATTCGGTGAACCTCTGCGCAATACTGGGCTCTAACAAGCTCTGCTTGGCTCTGTAGA
>NW_017054620.1:0-232 GCF_001483705.2 Eufriesea mexicana | reverse complement strand
CCATTGGATTGAAGGCGTTATGCGGTCTATTCACCATGATATAATCGGTTATAGATTTTGAATAGACCTATTCTCTTGCAAGTAGACGGCTGTACTTGCCGTTGGATTGAAGGCGATAGGCGATCTAATCGCCAAGCTGTTACAGCTTATAGATTTTGAATAGACTTATTCTTTGGCAAGTAGATGGCTGAACTTGCCATTGGATTGAAGGCGTTATGCGATCTATTCACCA
>NW_017054619.1:0-232 GCF_001483705.2 Eufriesea mexicana | reverse complement strand
TTCGGTGGCTGCCTGAGCTCTACAGTGCTCTACTGTATTCTGCTTGACTATGGGGAAGACAACGGTATCGGTCTCAGCACGTTTGCCTGAGTTATTTTACGCTTGGCTAGGGTAGGTTAGGTTACGTTTGGTCAGGGTAGCTTTGACTTTTGTGCTTTACGCTGCCATTCGGTCGATATCTGCGCCCTGCAATGCTTTATGCTCGAGCCTGGGTAGGCCACCAATAGCGGTC
>NW_017054618.1:0-232 GCF_001483705.2 Eufriesea mexicana | reverse complement strand
ATGTATGTATGGATGGATTGAGATATGGATGGCCGGATGTACGGATGTATGGATGTATGGATGCATGTATGTGTGTATGTATGGATGTATGGTTGGATGGATGTATGTATGGATGGCAGTATCGATAAATGGATGTATGGATGCATAGAGGTGTGGGTGGACGGATCTGCGGATGTATGTTTGTATGGATGTATATATGTATGGATGTATGGATGTATGGATGTCTGGATGG
>NW_017054617.1:0-232 GCF_001483705.2 Eufriesea mexicana | reverse complement strand
CATTCCTCCAGTGTGTGCTGCGCCGCGACCCGCCCTTCCACGCAGTGATGACACCGCGTCTCACGTCCCAGCCCGATACTCCACAGGTACACCCCGAAGCACCCGCGCCCAGCTAGAACCTGTGTCAGGCGGAAACTGTGCTGGCTGATGCTGCGCCCCCATGCATCCGGCACGGGGAGCACAACATCGACCGCCCGGTGCCACCGGATGCTCGGCCCCCTCAGCCGAACTC
>NW_017054616.1:0-232 GCF_001483705.2 Eufriesea mexicana | reverse complement strand
CAGAACGCCAATAGAAACTGCCCTGCTTATTAGGGCAAGAAAGGAAGCTCACCACGATAATAACCGAAAGTGTCAATGATAATGAACTTTCCAGCAAGATTCTTTAGCATTGCAAAGCCTATATAACGCCAATAGAATCTTTCCACCTTATTTATGCGAGAAAGTTAAATCACCACGATATTATTCGAAACTGTCAATAAAATTGAATTTTCCAGCCAGATTCCACAGAATT
>NW_017054615.1:0-232 GCF_001483705.2 Eufriesea mexicana | reverse complement strand
TCATCCAGACATCCATACATCCAAACATGCATCCATTCGTACTTCCATCCTTCGATACAACCATCCGTCCATACATACCTACATATAGGCATCCATACATCCATACATACATACATCCATACATCCATCCATCGATACATGCATCCATCCATACTTCCTTCCATCCATGCATCAATACATACATCTATACATCCGTACATACGACCATACATACAACGGAACATACATCCAT
>NW_017054614.1:0-232 GCF_001483705.2 Eufriesea mexicana | reverse complement strand
GTGCTGTCATATACTAACATCACCAAACGTAACGCACCCGAACGTAGCATAGCTCAACTTAACCTGCCGAGCCAGCGATAGCTGGCCACCCCAGAGACATACAGAACATACAAGAGCACACTGGAGCTCAGAATTCCAACGAATATCAGTATATAGCACAAAAGTCAATGCTGCCCTATCCTAATGTATCCAACCTTAACATAAACGGAGGTAACATAACTCAGCTTAACGT
>NW_017054613.1:0-232 GCF_001483705.2 Eufriesea mexicana | reverse complement strand
GGAAGGGAGGCCAGGAGGGGGCCGTGTACACGGCCTAACTTTCACATCGTCCATGGTGCTCCATGCCAACCTGAACCACTTGCGGGCGTCGCAGGACCTGCTCCTGCATACGCTCGTTGAGCTTGGTGTCGGGCTGGCCGTTACAGCAGAGCCTTACCGTATCCTCGACCAAGACGGATGGTTCGGTGATCGGGACGGCTCCGTGGCGATCATCGCCATGGGACTACGGCGG
>NW_017054612.1:0-232 GCF_001483705.2 Eufriesea mexicana | reverse complement strand
AATTTGCGAAAGGTCAGTTTCAGTCTTAATTTTTTCCTCTCCTTTGACTTGTACTTTTCCAACATAGCCTTGTTGTTAGAACCCGTATTGTATATTGAAAAACTGGTTCCAACATTTTTAACACAACCTCATTACAGAATCCTTATTGCGAATAGAATAGCGTTTCGAGGGATATTAAAGAGATAAATCGGTGTACAATCATCTTCATCCGGGTCGCGAGATTATTTTATTC
>NW_017054611.1:0-232 GCF_001483705.2 Eufriesea mexicana | reverse complement strand
AATAGTGGACTCGTATCTTTGGACTTAGTTTGTCTACGTTCGGTTAGCTCAGGATAGGACCGGATAGGTTATAGTCTCTTTGATTTTTTTGCTATACACAGCTATTCGCTGGCTTTCTCCACTATAATGTGCTCCTGTCTTTTCTGCTTGCCTCTGGGGAGGCTATCAGCTGTGGTCTCGGCACGTTAGATTAAAATATGTTACGATTGTTTACATTACGCTTGAGTAGGAT
>NW_017054610.1:0-232 GCF_001483705.2 Eufriesea mexicana | reverse complement strand
AGATGGATTCTACCTTCAAGGAGGTTCGAAGACTTTTTCGTAAGTCCTCGGTGAACCCCCTCTACTTCCTATATATACTTACAATTCCCCGACATTTCAATAGTATCCCCGTCTAAGGCTAGCCTTATCGATGAGTCCCCAATAGAGGCCCGGGACGGAACGCCTCATCCCTTCCCTTTCCTTTCATCCTTCCCAGATCCAACGCAATACCGAGGATACCTACCGACCAACT
>NW_017054609.1:0-232 GCF_001483705.2 Eufriesea mexicana | reverse complement strand
GGAAAGTTCAATTTTATTGGCATTTTCCTCTAATATCGAGGTGAGCTAACTTTCTTGCATAAAGAAGGAAGAAAGATAGTATTGGCATGCTATAGCCATTGCAATGCTGTAGAATCTGGATGGAAATTTCAATTTTATTGACATTTTGGACTAATATCGTGGTGAGCCGACTTCCTTGCATAAGTAAGGACGAAAGATCGTTTTGGCGCGCTATAGCCATTGCAATGCTGCA
>NW_017054608.1:0-232 GCF_001483705.2 Eufriesea mexicana | reverse complement strand
CGCATTGCAATAGAATCTTGCTGGAAAATTAAATTTTAATGACATTTTCGACTAATATCGTGGGGCGCTATCTTCGTTTCATAGATAAGGAAGGAAGATATTATTGGCGTGCAATGGCCATTGCAATGCTATAAAATCTGCATGGGAAATTCAATTTGACTCACATTTCCGAATAATATCGAGACGAGTTATATTTCTTGCATAAATAAGGAGGAAAGATTCTTCTGGCGAG
>NW_017054607.1:0-232 GCF_001483705.2 Eufriesea mexicana | reverse complement strand
GACGGATGTATGGATGTATGGATGGATGAATGGATGTATGTATGGATGTATGTATGGATGTATATATGGATGAATGGAAGTGTGGATGGATGAATGTATGCATTGACGGATGTATGGATGTATGGATGTGTATGAGTGTGGATGAACCGATGGGTGGAAGTACGAATGTTTGGTTTTATGGATATACGGATGTGTGGATGTATGGATGTATCGATGGATGGATCCATGGATG
>NW_017054606.1:0-232 GCF_001483705.2 Eufriesea mexicana | reverse complement strand
AGATACAATAAAATTGAACTTTCCAGCACGATTCTGCAGCATTGCTATGGCTATAGCGGAACAGAAGGATCTTTCCTCCCTATTAATGCAAGGAAGTTGGATCACCACGCTATTAGCCGAAAATGTCAATAAAATTGAATTTTCAAGCAAGATTCAATAGCATTGCAACGGTTACAGCATGAAAATATAATCTTTCCTCCTTATATATGCAAGAAAGTTAGCTCACCACGAT
>NW_017054605.1:0-232 GCF_001483705.2 Eufriesea mexicana | reverse complement strand
GGCCAATATTGTGGTGAGCAAGCCTTTCTGCGTAAATATGAAGGAAAGAAGCTATTGGTTTGCGACAGCCATGGCATTCCAATAGAATCTGACTGAAAATATCAATTCTATTGTAATTTTCGGCTAATATTGAGGTTAGCACTCTTTTCTGCGTAAACAGCGAGGTAAGATTCTATTGGATTGCGATAGCCATTGCATTGCAATAGAATCTGTCTGCAAAGTTCTATTTTAT
>NW_017054604.1:0-232 GCF_001483705.2 Eufriesea mexicana | reverse complement strand
GGTCAGGTCAGGTCAGATCAGTCCGGTCAGGTCAGGTCAGGTCAGGTGAGGTCAGGTGAGGTCGGGTCAGGTGAGGTCAGGTCAGGTCAGATGCTGTCAGTTCGGGTAAGATCAGGTCCGGCCAGGTCAGGCCAGATCATATATGGTCAGGTTACGCCAGGTCAGATCTGTCATGTAAGGTCAGCCCAGGTCATGTCAGCTCAGGTTAGGTCAGTTCAGGTCAGGTCCGGTA
>NW_017054603.1:0-232 GCF_001483705.2 Eufriesea mexicana | reverse complement strand
TCGTGGTGAGCTAATTTCCTTCCCTAAGTAAGGAGGAAAGATCGTTCTGTAGTGCTATAGCCGTTGCAATGCAGTAGAATCAGGCTGCAAAGTTCAATTTTATTGACATTCTCGACTGATATCGTGGTGAGCTAACTTTCTTGCATAAACAAGGGAGAAATATTACATTGGCAAGCTATAGCCATTGCAATGCTATAGAATCTGGCCGAAAAGTTCAATTTTATTGACATTT
>NW_017054602.1:0-232 GCF_001483705.2 Eufriesea mexicana | reverse complement strand
CCGCGACCACGACAGCTGGACTCGCCAGAGCCTAGCGATACATATTAGCGGATAATAGAACTCGGAAGTCCATAGAATCGCAGTGCATATCAGAAAGGACCAAGCGAGCCAAGCTTAACCGAAACCACTAACCAAAGTAGCATAGCTCAACATAATGTGCCGCGACGACCATTGTCGTGCTCCCAAGGGCCAAGCAGGTTATAGTAGAGCAGAGTAGAGCGTAGAAATCCAC
>NW_017054601.1:0-232 GCF_001483705.2 Eufriesea mexicana | reverse complement strand
CATGCTTACATCCATGCACTCATCCATCCATCCACCCAACCATAAATCCACCCAACCATACATATATTAATCCATACATTCACACATCCATACATCCGGCTCTCCGCACATCCATCCATCCATACGTCCACCCTTCGATACGTACATCCATCCATAAGTTCATACATCGATACAAACATACATACATACGTACATAAACACATCCATACATACGTCCTTCCATACAAGCATC
>NW_017054600.1:0-232 GCF_001483705.2 Eufriesea mexicana | reverse complement strand
ACCTAACCAAACGTAACGTAACTCAACCTATCACGCCGCACCCACCATTGCTGTTCTCCCCAGGGCCGAGTAAAACGTATTATTGGAGAATACAGCGCAGAAATGCATAGGAACGCAGTGTGTAGCAGATAGGTGAAAGCTATCCAAACCAAATCCATGCTGACATAAACCAACCAAACGTAACATTACATAACATAGCGTGACGCGACCACTACTACTGGCCTACACAGAG
>NW_017054599.1:0-232 GCF_001483705.2 Eufriesea mexicana | reverse complement strand
TGACTTTAACGCTATATACTGCAATTCGGTGGATTTCTACGCTCTACATTTTCTGCCGCTCTCTGTTCGACTCTGGGTAGGCCAGTGATGGTGGTATCGGCACTTAAGTCTTTGTTAGGCTACGTGAAGTCAGGTTATGACAGTTTTGTTTAGGTTCGTATGGCTATGGCTTCATGGTGTACACTGCTATTCGGTGCATTTCCGCGCTCTACTGTGCTCAACTATCTCCTGC
>NW_017054598.1:0-232 GCF_001483705.2 Eufriesea mexicana | reverse complement strand
GCCTGCAGTGCGTATTAGTGCACAATAGATCGGAGAAGTACACCGAACAGCAGTGAATGGCGCAAAGTTAAAGCCATCCCCTTCTAGGCTAACCAATCCTAACGTAACCAAAAGTAGCATAACCTAACTTATCGTGCCACGACTTCTATTGCTGGCCTCCCCAGAGTCGAGCAATGTACAGTGGAGCAATATAGAGCGCAGGAATACACCGAATAGCAGTGTATACAACAGA
>NW_017054597.1:0-232 GCF_001483705.2 Eufriesea mexicana | reverse complement strand
TCGGTGGATTTCTGCGCCTTACATCGGTCTAATAAACTCTGTTTCGCTCTGGGGAGACCAACAATAGTAGTCTCGTCACGTTATATTAAGTTAGGTTGCGTTTTGTTAGGTTAGGAGAGGGTATTCTTGACTTTTGTGCTTTACACTGCTATTCGGTGGATTTCTGCGCTCTACTCTGCTCTAGTGTATTCTGCTTCGCTATGGGGAGGACATCGCCATTGTTCTCGGCAGG
>NW_017054596.1:0-232 GCF_001483705.2 Eufriesea mexicana | reverse complement strand
ATGGCTGGAAAGTGCATTTTTATTGACATTTTCGACTAATATCGTAGTGCCCTAACATCCTTGGATAAGTAAGGTGCAAAGATACTATTGGCGTGCTACAGCATTTGCAATGCAATGGACTCTGGCAGGAAAATTCAATTTTAATGACATTTTCGACTAATACCGTGGAGAGCCACCTTTCATGCATAAGTAAGGCGGAAACATTCTGTTGGCGTGCTCTAGTCATTGCAAA
>NW_017054595.1:0-232 GCF_001483705.2 Eufriesea mexicana | reverse complement strand
AATAGAATATTTCCTCCTTATTTATGCCAGAAAGTTAGCTCACCACGATATTAGCCGAAAATGTCAATAAAACTGAATTTTCAATTCAGATGCTACTGCATTGCAATGGCTATATCGCGCCAATAGAATATATCCTCCTTATTTATGCCAGAAAGTTAGCTCATCACGTTATTAGCCGAAAATGTCAATAATATTGAATTTTCCAGTCAGATATTATAGCATTGCAATAGCC
>NW_017054594.1:0-232 GCF_001483705.2 Eufriesea mexicana | reverse complement strand
TCTTATACTTCACCATCATCTTATGTTTCATTTTAATATATGTATACTAATAATAAGTAAATATGATTCAGGTAAATACTTTGTAGTATATAATGTATGAGATATATAATACATTATATTATACATAATATACTATGTTATACATGATCATACTGTTTTCTATAGTAGGTCTTATACTTCACCATCATCTTATATTTAATTTTAATATATGTATACTAATAATAAATAAATA
>NW_017054593.1:0-232 GCF_001483705.2 Eufriesea mexicana | reverse complement strand
GCGCAGAAATACAACGAATAGCAGTATACAGCACAAAAGTCAAAGTATTGTATCCTAACTTAGATAAATGTAACGTACCTACACGTAACATAAGCCAACCAAATATGATGAGACCACTATTGCTGGACTCCACAGAGGCGAGCAGAATATACTAGTGCACCGCAGAGCACAGAAATAGACCGCATTGCGGTGCAAAGCACAAAAGTGGAAGATACCGTAACTTAAACTTACT
>NW_017054592.1:0-232 GCF_001483705.2 Eufriesea mexicana | reverse complement strand
AAGCAAGAAAGCTTGCTCGCCACGATATTAGCGGAAAATGTCTATAAAATTAATTTTCCTGCCAATTATATTGCAGTGCAATGGCTATAGCATGCCAAGGGAATCTTTGCTCCTTATTTATGCAGGACAGTTATCTCAAAGCGATATTAGTCGCAAATGACAATAAAAATGAATTTTCCGGCCAGATGCTATAGCATTGCAATGTCTATAGCACGCCAATAGAATCCTTCCT
>NW_017054591.1:0-232 GCF_001483705.2 Eufriesea mexicana | reverse complement strand
GGGTGGATGTATTTATGGATGTATGTATGGAAGTATGTATGGATGCATTAACGGACGTATCTACGGATGCATGTATGGATGAGCGTATGTGTGTATGCGTGGATGTATGGATGTATGAATGGACGTATGTATGGGTGTACGTATGGATGTATGAGTGCATAGATGAATAGATTTGTGCATGTATGGATGTGCGGATGTATGGATATATGGATGGATGGATGTATGGATGGAT
>NW_017054590.1:0-232 GCF_001483705.2 Eufriesea mexicana | reverse complement strand
ACAAGCAGAATATGAAGGGGCACAGTAGAGTCCAGTGGTCCATAGCATAGCAATGTTGAGCACTATGGTCAAGGCTACCCTAACCTAATACAAAGTAGCCTGACCCGAACAAACGTAATCTAGCTCGACCTAATTTAACGAGACCACTGTTGCTGTCCTCCTCAGAGAAAAGCAGAGCATATTAGAGCACAGTAGAGCATAGAAGACCGCCGAATAGCAGTGTATATCACAA
>NW_017054589.1:0-232 GCF_001483705.2 Eufriesea mexicana | reverse complement strand
GCAAGTAGATTATTGTACTTGCCATTGGATTGAAGGCGTTAGGCGATTTATTCACCAAGCTAATACATGTTATAGATTTTGAAGAGACCTATTTTCTGGCAAGTAGAGGTCTGTACATGCCATTGAATTGAAGGCGTTAGGCGATCTATTCACCAAGCTATCACGGAAAATAGATTTTGGATAGACCTATTCTCTGGCAAGGAGATGACTGACTTGCCATTGGATGATGGCG
>NW_017054588.1:0-232 GCF_001483705.2 Eufriesea mexicana | reverse complement strand
AATGGCTACAGTACGCCAATAGAATCTTTCGTCCTTATTTATGCAAGATAGTTAGCTCTACACTGTATTAGTCGAAGATGTCAATAAAATTGAGTTTTCCAGCCAGACTCTTCTGCATTGCAATGGCTATAGTACTCCAGAAGGACCATTCCCCCTTACTTAGGGAAGAAAGTTAGCTCACCACGATAATAGTCGAAACTGTCAATAATATTGAATTTACCAGCAAGATTCT
>NW_017054587.1:0-232 GCF_001483705.2 Eufriesea mexicana | reverse complement strand
GAGAATAGGTCTATTCAAAATCTATATCCTGCTGTAGCATGGTGAATAGATCGCCTAACGCCTACAATCCAGTGGCCAGTACAGCCATTCACTTGCCAGAGAATATGTCTACACAAAGCCAATAGTCTGTTTTAGCTTGGTGAATAGATCGCTAAACGCCTTAATTCGAATGGCAATTGCAGGCATCTACTTGCCAGAGAATAAGTCTATTCAAAATCTGTAAGCTGTCACA
>NW_017054586.1:0-232 GCF_001483705.2 Eufriesea mexicana | reverse complement strand
AAAAGCTTTGTATATTGTATGTATTTCGTTCGCATTAAAATTGTGGAAGCTTTTGGATTCTATGTGATTCTTACTCGAGTTAAATTTTACTCGTGCATGACGACTTAGTCTCGCAAATATAATATTCATTCAATATTCATTATTAAAATTCAAAAATTTTGTATGCAGGAACACTTACTTCGACTCATTGCAGGCGATGTCAAGTCTTTGGCATTATCTTGTTACGATGCAC
>NW_017054585.1:0-232 GCF_001483705.2 Eufriesea mexicana | reverse complement strand
GAATGCTATGGAATCCTCCTGGAAAATACAATTTCATTGACATTTTCGACTAATATCGTGGTAACCTATCTTCCTTGCATTGGTAATGAGGAAAGATACTTTTGGCGTGCTATATCCATTGCAATGCTTTAGAATGTGGCCGAAAAACTCAATTTTACTGACATTTCCTGCTAATATTGTGGTGAGCTACGTTTCTTGCATAAATAAGGAGGAAAGATACTATTGGCGTGCT
>NW_017054584.1:0-232 GCF_001483705.2 Eufriesea mexicana | reverse complement strand
TTTACTCACATCTCCGACTAATATCTTAGTGAGCTACCTTTCTTGCATAAATAAGGAGGAAAGATACTTTTGGTGCGCTATAGCTATTGCAATGCTATAGAATGTGGAAGGAAAATTCTAATTTATAGACATCTTCGTCTAATATCGTGGTGAGCTAGCTTTCTGGCTTAAATAAGGAGGAAAGATTCAGTTGGCGTGCTATAGTCGTCGCAATGCTATAGAATCTGGCCAG
>NW_017054583.1:0-232 GCF_001483705.2 Eufriesea mexicana | reverse complement strand
AATCTGCCTGAAATGCTCTATTTTAATGAAATATCCGAGTAATATCGTTGTGAGCAAGCTTTTTTGCATATACATGCCCCACTAGTATATTGGTTTGTTATAGCCACTGCGATGCAATAGAGTTCGACTGAAAAGTTCAATCTTATTGTCTTTTTCGACTAATATCGTTGCGAGCAAGTTTCTCAGCATGAATAAGTAGGAAAGATGCTATTGGTCAGCTATAGCCATTGCA
>NW_017054582.1:0-232 GCF_001483705.2 Eufriesea mexicana | reverse complement strand
AGGAAGATAGCTCACCACGATATTAGTCGAAAACGTCAATATCATTGAATTTTCCTTCCAGATTCTTCAGCGTTGCAATGCCTTGAGCTCGCCGACAGATTCTTCCCCCCTTATTTATGCAAGAAATATAGCTCAACATGATATTAGTCGAAAATGTGGGCAAAATTAAATTTTCGAGGAAGATTCTACAGCGCTGCAATGCCTATAGCACGCCAATAGAATATTTCCTCCA
>NW_017054581.1:0-232 GCF_001483705.2 Eufriesea mexicana | reverse complement strand
GTTATGCTTTGTTACCCACGACTTTTGAAACAAACACATCTATTCGGTGTAATAATTCGCTCTGCATTGCTCTACTTTACTCTGCTTGGCTCTGGCGAGGCGAGTAATAGTGGTCGCTGCACCTTATGCTGGGTCAGGTTACGTTTGGTTATGTCAGGCAAGTTTGGGTTATGTTTGGTTAGGATAAATTTGTTTTTCATGCTATACACTGTCTTTCGGTGGATTCCTGCGG
>NW_017054580.1:0-232 GCF_001483705.2 Eufriesea mexicana | reverse complement strand
CGACTTGACTCTGGGAAGTGCAGCAACAGTGACCTCGGCACGTCAGGTTGACCTATGGTACGTATGGTTACCTTACGTTTGGTCAGGCGACGACAGGATGGCTTTGACTTTTGTGCTATACACAGCTATTCGGCCGATACCTGCGCTCTGCTTTGCTGTACCAGCACCGGCGTGTCTCTGGGGAGGTAAGCTATGGTGGTCCTTGCACGTTTGGATGAGTTATGTTACTTTC
>NW_017054579.1:0-232 GCF_001483705.2 Eufriesea mexicana | reverse complement strand
TGTCAGCAATAGCAGCCTGGTCATGTTAGGCTGTGTTATGCTTCGTTTGGATGTGTTACGATTAGCAGGGTTTGAATAGGCTGCTATGGCCTCTGTGCACTTCACAGCTATTCGATGGATTTCTGCGCTCTACTGTGCTCTTGTGTCCTCTGCCCGGCTCTGCGGATGGCAGCAATACTGTTCTCGTCACGTTATGCTTATATACACTACGTTTGAGCAAGTAAGGTAAGGT
>NW_017054578.1:0-232 GCF_001483705.2 Eufriesea mexicana | reverse complement strand
CATAAATCAGTAGGAAAGATTCTGTTGGCATGCTATGGGCATTGCAATGTCGTAGAATCTGGCAGGAAAATTCAATTTTATCGTCATTTTTTACTAATATCGGGGAATGCCTACTTTCTCGCATAAATGAGGAAGAAAGATTCGATTGGCGTGCTATAGGCTATGCAAAGCTATAGAATCTGGCTGGAAAGTTCAATATTATTGACAGTTTCGACTATTATCGTGGTGAGAA
>NW_017054577.1:0-232 GCF_001483705.2 Eufriesea mexicana | reverse complement strand
CGTTTGGTTAGATTAGGTTTTGTTACGTTTGGCCATGATGGTTTCGGCTTTTGAGGTACACGCTGATATTCGGTGGATTCCTGCGTTCTACTGTGCTCTAATATGTTCTGATTTATTCTGGGGAGGTCAGCAATGATGGTGAAGGCACGTTAGATAGAACAATGTTCGTTTGGTTACGTTACGTTTCATCAGGTTATGAGAGTTTATCTATGACTTCTGTGCTGTGCACTGC
>NW_017054576.1:0-232 GCF_001483705.2 Eufriesea mexicana | reverse complement strand
AGCCTAACGTGCAGCGGCGTCTATTGCTGGCCTTCCCACGTCGAGAAAAGCAGGAAATATTGGTACAGAGTAGGGGGCAGTATTCCGCGGAGAGCAGTGTATAGCAATATATCCCATGCTATTTTATCCTGACCTCGCCAAGCTTAATAAAGCCAAACGTAGCATAACCAAACCTATCGTGCCGAGACCACTATTCCTGGCCTCCATTGGGCCTGGCAAAATATACTACAGC
>NW_017054575.1:0-232 GCF_001483705.2 Eufriesea mexicana | reverse complement strand
TTATAGATCTTGAATAGTCCGATTCTCTGGCAAGTAGATGGCTGTACTTGCCATTGGATTGAACGCGCCAGGCGATCTATTCACCAAGCTAAAGCAGGTTATAGATTTTGAACAGACCTATTCTCTGGCAAGAAGATTTCTGTACTTGCCATTGGTTTGGATGCGATATGCGATCTATTCACAAAGCTATAAAAGGTTATAGATTTTGAATGGACCTATTCTCTGGCAAGTT
>NW_017054574.1:0-232 GCF_001483705.2 Eufriesea mexicana | reverse complement strand
AGCTAACTTTCTTGGTTGCATATGGACGAAAGATTCTATTGGCGTGCTATAGCCATTGCAATTTTGTAGGATCTGGATGTATAATTCAATTTTATTGACATTTTCCACTAATATCGTGGTGAGCTGAAATCCTTGCATAAATAAGGAGGAAATATGCTATTGGCTCGACTTAGCCATCGCAGTGCTATAGAATTTGGCTGCTAAATTCAAGTTTCTTGACATTTTCGGCTAA
>NW_017054573.1:0-232 GCF_001483705.2 Eufriesea mexicana | reverse complement strand
AATGCGACGAATAGCAGTGCACAGCACAAGAGACACAGCTACCCTACCCTAACCTCTCCAAACCTAATATAATCAAGCGCAGCTTAACATGACCTCTCGTGCCGAGAACACTATCGCTGGACTCCTCAGAGGCAAGTAGAATATACTAAAGTACAGTAGAGCCAGAAATCCACCAATTAGCAGTGTATAGCAGAAAAGTCAAGGATACCCTAGCCTAATCTGTCCTAACAAG
>NW_017054572.1:0-232 GCF_001483705.2 Eufriesea mexicana | reverse complement strand
TTTTACACGAGAGACGAGAGCGGCGTGTGTATATCGTATTCAGAAGAATAAAGTCAAATCGACGACCGAGTGATAGACTCATTTTAACCTAGCCCTCTCTCCTCCTCCTCTTGCAATATATACAGTGCTGGACAAAAGTATTGGCACAGCATGGTCGTTGAGGTACAAATGCTTATAACTACTAAATAAATTAATTTGAAGGAAAAACTTTTTGACATATTCATTTACTACC
>NW_017054571.1:0-232 GCF_001483705.2 Eufriesea mexicana | reverse complement strand
ACATTTTCGACAAATATCGTGGTGTACTAGCTTTCTTGCATAAATGAGGATGAAATATTCTATCGGCGCGCTGTATCCATTGTAATGCTAGAGAAGCTGGCTGGGAAACCCGATTTCATGGACATTTTCGACTGATGCCCTGGTGAGCTACCTTTCCCGCATAAATAAAGAGGAAATATACTATTGGCGTAATATAGCCATTGCACTGCTATAGAATCTGGTTGGAAAATAC
>NW_017054570.1:0-232 GCF_001483705.2 Eufriesea mexicana | reverse complement strand
AAACGTAACCAAGCTTAACCTAACGTGTCGAGACCATTGTTGCAGTCCTCCCCAGGGACACGTTGAATTTTCTGGAGTACAGTAGAGCGCAGATGTCCACCGAACAATCGTGTACAACACAAAAGTAAAAGCTACGCCTCCTAACCTGTATAACCGTAAAATTACCAAGCGTGACATAACTCAACCTGAGGTGCCGCGATAACTATTGCTGGCCTCCTCAGTGCAAAGCAGA
>NW_017054569.1:0-232 GCF_001483705.2 Eufriesea mexicana | reverse complement strand
GCAACCCACCCATACATCCATCCATCCACACAAACATTCATCCATACATACATACATCCACACTTCCATCTTTCCATACTTCCATCCATCCATACGTCCACCCATCCATACATTCATTGACCATAAAACAATCTATCCGTACTATCACGCATTCATACATCCATCTATACATACATCTATCCATCCATACATCCATCCATCCATACTTTGATACATTCACACATACATAAAT
>NW_017054568.1:0-232 GCF_001483705.2 Eufriesea mexicana | reverse complement strand
GGAAAGATACTTTTGGCGCGCTATAGCCATTGCAATGCTGCAGAATCTGGCTGGAAAATTCAACTTTATTGACATATTCGACTAATGTGGTGAGCTAACATTCTTGCATAAACCTGGATGATAGATTATATTGGCAAGCTATAACCATTGGAATGCAGCAGAATCGGGATGGAAAGTTCAGTTTTAATGACATTTCCCATTATTATCGCTGTGAGCTAGCTTCCTGGCATAA
>NW_017054567.1:0-232 GCF_001483705.2 Eufriesea mexicana | reverse complement strand
CAGGTCAGGTTAGGTCAGGTCAGGTCAGGTCAGGTCATGTCAGGTCATGTCAGGTCATGTCGCGTTAGGTCACGTCAGGAGAGGTCAGGTCAGGCCAGGCCAGGCCAGGCAAGGTCATATATGATCAGGTCTGGTCGGGTCAGGTCAGGCTAGGAAGGGTCTGGTCAGATCAGGTCAGTTCATGTCAGGTCAGCTCAGGTCATGTCAGGTCAGGTCAGTGAGATGATGTCAG
>NW_017054566.1:0-232 GCF_001483705.2 Eufriesea mexicana | reverse complement strand
TGAATAGATCGTCTAACGCCTCCAATTCAATGGCAAGTACAGCCATCTTCTTGCCAGAGAATTGGCCTATTCAAAATCTATAAGCTGTCACAGCTTGGCGATTAGGTCGCCTAACGCCTTAATTCTAATGGCAATTACAGCCATCTAGTTGCCGGAGAATAGGTCTATACGAAATCTATAACCTGTTATGGCATGGTGAATAGATCGCTTACCGTCTTCAATCCAATGGCAA
>NW_017054565.1:0-232 GCF_001483705.2 Eufriesea mexicana | reverse complement strand
ATGCTTTGTTTGGGTAGGTTAAGGTTGGTAACATTCGGTTAGGCTATCTATGACTTATACGTATTTCACTGCATTGCGGACGATTTCAGCGCACTACTCTGCTCTAGTACGTTCAGCTTGTCTCTGTGGAGGCCACCGATAGCGGCTTCGTCGTGTTAGGTTGTGTTAGGCTACGTTTAGGAATGTTACGTTTGGCTACGTTAGAATTGGATACTCCTACTTTTGTGCTGCT
>NW_017054564.1:0-232 GCF_001483705.2 Eufriesea mexicana | reverse complement strand
ATGTCAATAAAGTTGCATTTTCGAGGCAGATTCTATAGCATTGTAATGGCTACAGCACGGCAACAGTATCTTTCCACCTTATTTATACAAGAAAGTTGGCTTAACACAATATTAGTCGAAAATGCCAATGAAGTTGTATTTTCGATCCAGATGCTACAGCATTGCAATCGCTATAGCACGCCAATAGATAATTTCCTCATTATTTATGCAAGAAAGCTAACTCGCCACGATA
>NW_017054563.1:0-232 GCF_001483705.2 Eufriesea mexicana | reverse complement strand
GAAACACAATTTTATTGACATTATCGACAAATATCGTGGTGATCTATCTTTCTTGCATAAATATGGATGAAACATTCTATTTGCTCGCTGTATCCATTGCAATGCTACAGAATCTGCAAGGAAAACTCGACTTTATGGACATTTTCGATTCATATCGTGGTGAGATACATTTCCCGCTTTAATAATGGGAAAAGATACTATTGGTGTGCTATAGCCATTGCAATGCTATAGA
>NW_017054562.1:0-232 GCF_001483705.2 Eufriesea mexicana | reverse complement strand
TGTCTCGGCACGTTAAGTTGAGTCTCGTTATGTTCGGTTAGGTTGGTTAAGGATATGTTTGGTCGCGATAGCATTATCTTCTGTGATGTACGCTGCTGGTCGGAGGATTTCTGCGCACTACTGTGCTCTGGTATGTCCTACTTGGCTCTGCGGGGGCAGCAATAGCGGTCTCGGCACATTTGGTTTAGTTATGCTATGTTCGCTTATGCTGCATTAGTTTGGGTCAGACTTG
>NW_017054561.1:0-232 GCF_001483705.2 Eufriesea mexicana | reverse complement strand
GAAGCTTACCTACTTACTTGTGCACGAAAGTTTACTCACAACGATATTGGTCTAAAATTTCAACAAAATTGAGTTTTCCAGCATAATTCTATAGCACTGACATGGCTATAGCACGCCAATAGGATCTTGCCTACTTATTTCTACAAGAAAGATAGCTGACCGCGATACGAGGTAGAGGTGTCAAAAAAATTGATTTTTCCAGCCTGATTCTATAGCATTGCAATGGGTATAG
>NW_017054560.1:0-232 GCF_001483705.2 Eufriesea mexicana | reverse complement strand
CATACATCCACCCATTCATCCATCCATACATCCATCCATTCATCCATCCATCCATAAATGCATTCATCCATGCATACGTCCATCCATACGTCCATCCATTCATACATCCACACATTCATCAATTCATACATGCATACAGCCATCCTTAGATTCATCCACACATACATCAATACATACATTCACAAAAACAACCATACTTACATCCATGCATACATCCGTACATACATCCATA
>NW_017054559.1:0-232 GCF_001483705.2 Eufriesea mexicana | reverse complement strand
CAGTGTATAGCACGAAAGTCTTACATAACCTGACCGACCTTGATATAACCTAACCAAACCGAACATTACAAAACTCAACCAAACGTGCGGAGGCCATTATTGCTAGCATAGCCGCAGCTAAGTGGAAAATATTAAGTACAGCGCAGGTATGGCAGTAGACGTATGGCAGTGTATAGCGCAGAAGTTTGGACTATCATATCCTAAAATCACCGGACGTAACATGCCCGAACGT
>NW_017054558.1:0-232 GCF_001483705.2 Eufriesea mexicana | reverse complement strand
CAGTAGAGCCAGACTGGAAAGCTCAATTTTATTGTCATCCTCGACTAATATCGATGTGAGCAAGCTTTCTCGCATAAATATGGAGGGTAGATTCTATTGGCGTGCTGTGGCCATTGAAACGCAACAGAATCTGCATCGAATGGTCAATTTTATTATCATTTTCGACTAGTATCGCGGCGAACAAGCTTCCTCGCATTAATAAGGAGGATAGATACCTTTGACGTACTATAGC
>NW_017054557.1:0-232 GCF_001483705.2 Eufriesea mexicana | reverse complement strand
CGTGAAAAATATTGATGGCGTCCACAGAGCCAAGCAGAGTATAGCAGGGCACACTAGAGCGCAAAAATTCACAGCATTGCTGTGTACAGCGGAAAAGGCAGACATACACAGACATAACCAGTCCAAAACTTAGCTATCCAAACGTAGTGTATCTCAACATAACGTGCTTCGACCACTGCTCCTGGCATCCCCATAGTCAAGGAGATTGTAGTAGAACATAGTGGATTACAGG
>NW_017054556.1:0-232 GCF_001483705.2 Eufriesea mexicana | reverse complement strand
TCAACCTAACGTGCCGAGACCACTACTGCTGGCTTGAACAGGGTCAAGCAGAATATATTAGAGAACATTAGAGAGCAGATGTCCACCAAGTAACAGCGTACAGCACGATAGTCGAGGCTGCCGTATTCTTATCTAACCAAAGTAACATATGCAAAAGTAACGTAAATCAATTTAACGTGACGAGATCACCATTGCTGGCCTCCCAAGGCCAAGTGGTATATGCTGGAGCACA
>NW_017054555.1:0-232 GCF_001483705.2 Eufriesea mexicana | reverse complement strand
TCATCTTTTGTGCTGTACACTGCTATTCGGTGGATTTCTGCGCTCAACTATGCTCTAGTATGTTCTTCTTGGCTCTGGGCACGGCAGCGATAGCGGCGTCGGCACGTTAGTTTGTGTTACGCTATATTTGCTTACGCTCTATTCGTTTGGGCTCGGTTTGTGTAGCTTTGCCTTTTCTGATATAAACAGCGATTAAATGGAATACTTCGTCCTACTCTCCACTGACGTGATC
>NW_017054554.1:0-232 GCF_001483705.2 Eufriesea mexicana | reverse complement strand
TTGTATTTTCCAGGAAGATTCTATAGCGTTGGAATGCCTATAGCACGCCAATAGAATCGTTCCACTTTATTTATGCAAGAAAGTTAACTCACCGCGATATTAGCAGAATATGTCAATGAAATTGGGTTTTTCAGCCACATTCGAAAGCATTGCAATGTATATAGCACGACAAAAGTATCTTTCCTCCTTACCTATGCAAGGAAGATAGCTCACCACTGTATTAGTCGAAAAT
>NW_017054553.1:0-232 GCF_001483705.2 Eufriesea mexicana | reverse complement strand
GCATTGCAATGCCTATAGCACGCCAACCGAATCTTTTCTCCTTATTTAAGCAAGAAAGTTCGCTTACCGCGATATTAGACTTAAATGTCAATTAAATTGAATTCTCCAGCTAGACACTATAGCAATGCAATGGCTATAGCACGCCAATAAAATCTACCATGATTAATTACGTAAAAAAGATAGCTCCCTACGATATTAGTCGAAACCGTCAATATAATTGAACTTTCCAGCC
>NW_017054552.1:0-232 GCF_001483705.2 Eufriesea mexicana | reverse complement strand
GCCTTCAATCCAATGGCAAGTACAGCCATCAATTTGCCAGAGAATAAGTCTATTCAAAACCTGAAAGCTGCCATAGCTTGGTGATTAGATCGCCTAACGCCTGCAATCCAGTGGCAAGTACAGCCATCAACTTGCCATAGATTAGGTCTGTTGAAAATATATAATCTGATATAGCTTGTCGAATAGGGCGCCCAACGCCTGCAATCCAATGGCAAGTACAGCCTTCTACTTG
>NW_017054551.1:0-232 GCF_001483705.2 Eufriesea mexicana | reverse complement strand
ACCACGATATTAGTCGAAAATGTCAATAAAATTGAACTTTCCAGCCAGGTTCTGGGCATTGCAGTGGTTACAGCTTGCCAATATGATCCTTCCTCCTTGTTTACGCAAGAAAGATAGCTAACCACGATATTAGTCGAGAATGTCAATAAAATTGAACTTTCCAGACAGGTTCTGGGCATTGCAATGGTTATAGCTTGCTAATATAATCCTTCCTCCTTGTTTATGCAAGAAA
>NW_017054550.1:0-232 GCF_001483705.2 Eufriesea mexicana | reverse complement strand
ACCTCCTACAGCTTGGTGTATAGATCGCCTAACGCCTTCAATCCAATGGCAAGTACAGCCATCAACTTGCTAGAGAATAGGCCGATTCAAAATCTATAACCGGTTATAACTTGGTGAGTAGGTCGCCTTACGCATTCAATCCAATGGCAAGTACAGCGACCTTGTTGCAAGAGAATAGGTCTATTCAAAAACTATAATCCGTTATAGCTTGGTGAATAGATAGCCTAACGCC
>NW_017054549.1:0-232 GCF_001483705.2 Eufriesea mexicana | reverse complement strand
CCGTGGGGCGATTTCGCTGAAACTTTACCAAATGCTGTTATTCAGTGAATTACGCTATTCTGCAAAGTTTTGTGAAGATCGGCCGGAGCAGTCAGATTTTATCGCAAATAAATCGAAAATATTCTTAAAAATCGATGAAGCCGCTGGCCGATTTCGCTGAAAATGCGCGAAACGCTGTTATTCACTGAATAAACGCTATTCTGTGCAGTTTTGCGGACATCGGCCGGCGCGG
>NW_017054548.1:0-232 GCF_001483705.2 Eufriesea mexicana | reverse complement strand
GTGCCACGACTTCTATTGCTGGCCTACCCAGTGTCGAGCAGTGTATAGTAGAGCAATGTAGAGAGCATGAATACGCCAAATATCCATGTATAGCACAAAAGTTACCCTCTCCTAGCCTAACAAAGACAAACATAAGCATACGTAACATAATCCAACCTACGGTGCCAATGACACTATTGCCGGCCTCCCCATCGCCAAGCGGATCATATTAGAGGAGAGGAGAGATCAGAGA
>NW_017054547.1:0-232 GCF_001483705.2 Eufriesea mexicana | reverse complement strand
TCTGCACTCTACATGCTGTACTAAGCTCTGCTACACTGATGAGAGGCGAGCAATAGTCGTCCTCGCACGTTATTTTGGGTTAGGTTATGTTAGGCTGGGTAAGGTTAGGTTATGTTTGGTTGGGATTGCTACGACTTTCGTGCTATAGACTATTTTTCCGGAAGATTTGTGCGATCTACTGCACTCTATTGTACTCTGCTTGTCTCTGGGGAGGCCACGAGCAATGGTCGTA
>NW_017054546.1:0-232 GCF_001483705.2 Eufriesea mexicana | reverse complement strand
TTTGTCAGGATAGGTTTGGTTAGGTTTTTTTTGGAAGGCTCTGAAAATTGCGCTATACACTGCAATTCGGTGATTCTCCGCGTTCTACTGTGCCTTAATATATTCTGCTTGGATCAAGGGAGGACAGCAATGGCGGTCGAGGCACGATAGGTTTTGCAAGGCTACGTTCGATTGTGCTACGGTTTGTTAGGTTAGGAGAGGGTGCCTGTGACTTTTCAGCTGTACATCGTTA
>NW_017054545.1:0-232 GCF_001483705.2 Eufriesea mexicana | reverse complement strand
ACATCCATACTTCCATACATCCGTCCATACATACATACATACATCCATAAAGATATCCATGCATAAATCCACGCATACATCTATCAATCCACGCAGCCATCCATCCATACATGCATCCATCAGTACTTCCAGCCTTCCATACACCCATTCATCCATACGTCCACCCATCCATACATCCATCGATCCATACAGCCATACATACATACATCTGCACATCCATACATACATCCGT
>NW_017054544.1:0-232 GCF_001483705.2 Eufriesea mexicana | reverse complement strand
TTCCTTTCATACCTAAACACTTGGACGCATTCCTAGGCTTTCACTCTTCACTTGCATTCGGCTATGTCATAAACATCCCTTACATTCGATCCTCTTGCACGCGGTCACTTTCGTTCGAAATGCAAACACTTTTGACATTCTTTCAGGGCCGTACCTATTGTAGGAAAGAATTCCTACATTAACTTAAAAAATAGGGAACGTGTATTGTTATTAGTAGAAATATCTAGGTGGG
>NW_017054543.1:0-232 GCF_001483705.2 Eufriesea mexicana | reverse complement strand
TAGGCCTTTCCTCTGGCAAGTAGATGACTGTACTTGCCATTGGATTGAAGGCGTTAGGCGATCCATTTACCAAGCGACAACAGGTTATAGATTTCGAATAGACCAATTCTCTGGCAAGTAGGTGGGTATACTTGCTATAGGATTGCAGACGTTAAGCGATCTAATCACAAAGCTATGGCAGCTTATAGGTTTTGTATAGACTTATTCTCTGGCAAGTAGATGCCTGTACTTG
>NW_017054542.1:0-232 GCF_001483705.2 Eufriesea mexicana | reverse complement strand
TCAATAAAATTGAATCTGCCAAGCACATTCCATATCATTGCAATGGCTATAGCAGGCCAGTAGGATCTTCCCACCTTATTATTAAAGAAGGGCAGCTCACCACAATATAAGGGGAAGATGTCAATAGAATTGTATTCTCCAGCCAGATTCTACAGCACTTGAGCGGCTTTAGCACGCAAATAGAATCTTTCATCCTTATTTATGCAAGAAAGGTAGCTCACCACGATATTAG
>NW_017054541.1:0-232 GCF_001483705.2 Eufriesea mexicana | reverse complement strand
TTTTTAATAGACTTATTCTATGGTAAGTAGATGGCTATACCTGTCATTGCATTGAGAACGATATGTGATCTATTCATCAAACTACAGCAGGTTATAGATTTTGAAAAGACTTACTCTATGGTAAGTAGAAGGCTATACCTACCATTGGATTGAGAAAGCAAGGTGATCTATTCATAAAATAATAGCAGGTTATAGATTTTGAACAGACATATTCTATGGTAAGTAGATGGCA
>NW_017054540.1:0-232 GCF_001483705.2 Eufriesea mexicana | reverse complement strand
TACTCAATTATAAACAAAATTTCGTAAATATATAAACGAACATCTGCTTCGCATATGTTACACCTACGTCACATACCCACGCATACACTACAAAAAAGTAAAATCTTAACAATAAACGATCACTTTAAAAAATCAAGAAATGCAATAATCAAAAATCTAAACCTACCATAAACCCACTCAAAACCAAAAAACAAGCGTTTTCAAAGGTGAAAATACGCAATGATTAAAACTG
>NW_017054539.1:0-232 GCF_001483705.2 Eufriesea mexicana | reverse complement strand
TCGCAATGTAAAGCGGAAGAGTCAAAGCTACCCTAACCAAACCTAACCTAACCTAGAAAAGCCGAATTTAATCTAACCAAACATAACGCGCCGAAGCCGCCATTGCTGGCCTGTCCAGAGCCATGAACAGCATATTAGATGAACGCAGAGCGCAGAAGTCCATAGAATTGAAATGGACAGCAGAAAAGGCAAAGTCATTCTGACCAAACCTAACCTAACCAAACCTAACCGA
>NW_017054538.1:0-232 GCF_001483705.2 Eufriesea mexicana | reverse complement strand
CGAAAGCAGTGGTCCATAGAATGGCAGTGTATAGCACGAAAGTCGGAGGTATGTTAACCGAACGCAAACAAGCCTAACCTAACCAAACGTAACACACCACAAACAAATGCGCCGCGACCACCGTTCCAAGCATTCCCAGATCAAAGCAGGGAATGTTACATCGCAGTACAGAGCAGAAATCCACTGAATAGCAGTGTATACCACAAAAAGTAAAAGCTATCCTCTCTTCACC
>NW_017054537.1:0-232 GCF_001483705.2 Eufriesea mexicana | reverse complement strand
GTGCAGGGTATAGTAGAGCAACGTAAAGCGCAGGAATCCATCGAACAGCAGCGTACAGCGCAAAGGTCAAAGCTATCGTATCCTAAACTATCCAAAAGTAACGTAGCCAAGCGTAACATGACTAATCATAATGTGCCGAAATAATTATTCCTAGCCTGGGCAGAGCAAAGCAGGGTATACTAAAGCAGAGTAGAGCCCTGAATTCCACCGAATGACAATGTATAGCTCGAAA
>NW_017054536.1:0-232 GCF_001483705.2 Eufriesea mexicana | reverse complement strand
CAGAGAATTAACCCTTCACTAACAAGTGACGTAGCATCGAAAAGTTAGCGAGGTCAGGCATCGCTGTTCACCTATTCGAGCGTCTGTACTGCCAAATTGGCAGAAAGCTGTGAAGACAAGGGTCCCAGACTTCCCGAGACACCTCGCTAAGTACACGTTGATGCAAACGCTTTTGAATTATTAATATACACGCGTAAATTCGATTGTTCGACGATGTTGGAGAATAGAGAGA
>NW_017054535.1:0-232 GCF_001483705.2 Eufriesea mexicana | reverse complement strand
TCCTCACGTCAGTTTGAGTCAGGCTATGCTTGATTATGTCCTGTTGGTTTTTGTGGCTATGACATTTCCGACATACGCTGCGAGCATATGGATTTCTGTGTTCTACTTTCCACTGAAGTGCTCTGTTTGGCTCTGGAGGGACCAGCCGTAGTGGTGGCGGCACGTTAGGTTGAGTTAGCTTGCGTTTGGTTATGTTACGATTGATTATGGTGGGAGAGGATAGCTTTGACGT
>NW_017054534.1:0-232 GCF_001483705.2 Eufriesea mexicana | reverse complement strand
GTCGAAAATGTCAACAAAATTGAGCCTTCCAGCTAGATTCTATAGCATTGAGACGGCTATATTGCGCCATTTGAACCTTTCCTCCTTATTTATGCAGTAAAGTTAGCACACCACGATATAAGTCGAAAATGTAAATAAAATTGAATTTGCCAGCCAGATTCGATAGCACTGCGATGGCTTTAGCACGCCAAAAAGATCTTTCCTCTTTACCTATGCAAGGAAGTTAGCTCAC
>NW_017054533.1:0-232 GCF_001483705.2 Eufriesea mexicana | reverse complement strand
TCCCATGATTGCTATACTTCGTACTACATTGTCATATATCAATATCTATGTCGACAATTTCTCTATATAATAATTATTCCGGAATATCTGCGGAATTTATATCATCACAGAGCAAATCGACCCTCGGCTACTGTATTGTGATGATGGCTGTACTCAGCACTCCTTTGTGGTTTGTTTATATCTCGAGCGCAGGTGAACCTAGCTTTTCATAACTTTAGAAATGCTATTGAGC
>NW_017054532.1:0-232 GCF_001483705.2 Eufriesea mexicana | reverse complement strand
AAAATTGAATTTTCAAGCCAGATTCTATAGCATTGCAATGGCTATAGCACGCCAATAGTATCTCACCTCCTTATTTATGCAAGAAGGTTAGATCACCACGGTGTTTGTCGGAAATACCAATGAAATTGCTTTTTCGAGCCAGATTCTATGGCATTGCAATAGCTAAAGTACGCCAATGGTATCTTTCCCCCTTATTTATCCAAGGAAGTTAGCTGAGCACGATATTAGTCGA
>NW_017054531.1:0-232 GCF_001483705.2 Eufriesea mexicana | reverse complement strand
TTAGGTTAGGTTAAGTCGGGTTAGGTTAGGGTATCCTCTTCTCTTGCGCTATACGCTGCCATTTGGTGGATTTCTGGGCTCTGCATTGCACTACTATACTCTTCACGGCTCTGGAAAGGCGAGCAATAACGGCCGCTGCACGTAGGTTTGAGACAGGTCACGTTTTGTAAGGTTCGGTTCGGCTGAGTTTGTTCAGTGTAGCATTGACTTTCGTGTTATACGCGGTTAATCG
>NW_017054530.1:0-232 GCF_001483705.2 Eufriesea mexicana | reverse complement strand
CGTCTACCCTCGGTTTTGTTAAGTTTGACTATGTTAGGATAGGGCAGCTCGGACAATTCCGCTCCTCACTGCGATTCTATAGGCTTCTGCGCTTTAGCCACCTCTAATTTGTTCTGCTTGGCTCTGGGAGTAACAGCAGCAGGTGTATCGGCACGTTACTTTTAGTTACGCTACGTTCCTTTAGGTCATGTTAGGTATGGTTAGGTTAGGATATCTTTGACCCTTGTGCTAT
>NW_017054529.1:0-232 GCF_001483705.2 Eufriesea mexicana | reverse complement strand
AATCTGGCTGGAAAATAGAATTTTAAAAACATTTTCATCTAATATCTTGTTGAGCTAGTTTTCATGCATAAATAAGGAAGAAAGATTCTATTGGCGTCCTATAGGCATCGCAATGCTACAGAATCCTGCTGGAAAATTAAATTTTATTGAAATTTTCGACTAATATTGCGGAGAGCTTTCTTCGTTGCATAGATTAGGAGGATAGAACCTATTGGCGTGCTATAGCCATTGC
>NW_017054528.1:0-232 GCF_001483705.2 Eufriesea mexicana | reverse complement strand
GATGGACGTATGTATTTATGGATGCATTTATGGATGAATGAGTGAATCGATGGATGTATGGTTGAATGAATGGATGTTTGGATGGATGTATTTATGGATGGATTTATGTATGGAAGGATGTATATATGGATGGATGTATGTTTGGGTGGATAGATGTATGGGTGCGTGAATGTATGGACGGGTGTATGTATGGATGGATGGATGTGTGAACGGATTGAGGTATGGATTGACG
>NW_017054527.1:0-232 GCF_001483705.2 Eufriesea mexicana | reverse complement strand
CATTTTCCACTAATATCGTTGTGAGCTAACTTTCATGCATAAATAATGATGAAAGACCCTCTTAGCAGGCTATAGCCTTTGCAATGCTGTAGAGCCTGGCTGGAAATTTCAAACTTGTTGAAATTTTTGACTAATATCGTGGCGACCTATCTTTCTTAGGTATGCAAGCAGGAAAGATTGTAATGGCGTGCTGCAGCTATTCCAATGCTGTACAATCTGGCTGGAAAATTCA
>NW_017054526.1:0-232 GCF_001483705.2 Eufriesea mexicana | reverse complement strand
TGTATGGATCGATGGATGTATGGATGGGTGGTTGTATGTCTGGATGGATGTATGGAAGGATGGATGTATGGATGGATGAATTTATGGATTGATGGACGTACGGTTGGATGGTTGTATGGATGGGTTGAGGTATGGATGGACGGATGTACGGATGAACGGATGTACGGACGAATGGATGTATGAATGGATTGAGGTATGGATTGGTGGATGTATGTATGGATGGATGTCTGGA
>NW_017054525.1:0-232 GCF_001483705.2 Eufriesea mexicana | reverse complement strand
ATTTTCGCCAGGGTGCTGCTGCGGACACCCGCACCAACGCTGCTTCACACGAGTGAGGGATTCTTGGCGGTCTGCTGGAACGACGTAGTCGTGGTGGGGTGCTACGTCTCCCCCAACCGCGGCCCCTCGCCGTGCGAGAGGTGCCTGGACAAGCTCGGACGTTTCCTTTGTGCACACATGGCTCCTCCGGTTCTGGCCCTGGGGAGCTTCAACGCCCACTCCGTGGCGTGGG
>NW_017054524.1:0-232 GCF_001483705.2 Eufriesea mexicana | reverse complement strand
ATATCTTGGCGAATAGAACGCCTAAGGCCTTCAATCAAAGGCAAGTACAGCCATCTACTTGCCGGAGGATAGGTCTACTCAATATCTATAATCTGTCATAGCTTGGAGAATAGGTCGCCTAACGTCGTCAACCAGTGGCTAGTACAGCCATCTCCTTGCCAGAGAATTGGTCTATTCAATATCTATAATCTGTCATAGCTTGGAGAATAGGTCGCCTAACGGCTTCGATCAA
>NW_017054523.1:0-232 GCF_001483705.2 Eufriesea mexicana | reverse complement strand
ACATACATTCGTACCCCCATACAACCAAACATCCATACAGCCATACGTCCATATATTCATACATCCATACATCCATACTTTCATGCATACATACATCCATACATCCACACATCCATACACACAGTCATCCGCCTATTCGAACATCCATCCATACATCCATTCTTCCATCTATCCATCCATCCATACATCCTCGTACCCATACATCCATCGATCCATAAATCCATCCATTCAT
>NW_017054522.1:0-232 GCF_001483705.2 Eufriesea mexicana | reverse complement strand
ATGTTAGGCTGCGTTTGGTTAGGTTAGCTTAGGTCATGTTGGGTTTGGGTATCCTTGACTTCTGTGCTGTACGCTGCAATGGGATGGGTTTTTGCGCTCTACTATGCTCTAGTATATTCTGCTTGTCTCTGGGGAGGGGGGGGGCAGCAATTGTGTACTCGGCACGATAGTATGAGTTACGTTACCTTGGGTTATGTTACCTTTGGTTAGGTTAGGACACGACAGCCTTGAC
>NW_017054521.1:0-232 GCF_001483705.2 Eufriesea mexicana | reverse complement strand
GTGTACCTAGAAGGTCAATGGAATTCTGGCCTAACACAAACGAGCATGGCTTAACCAAACGTATCCTAACTAAAACTAGCGTGCCGAGACAACCATTGCTGTCCTTCCAAACTAGAGCATAGTATAGTAGAGGAATGCAGAGCGGTGAAGTCCAGTGAATAGCATTGTGTAGCACGAAAGTCGAAACTAGCCTATCCTAGCATATCCAAACGTAATAAAACCAAACGCAACC
>NW_017054520.1:0-232 GCF_001483705.2 Eufriesea mexicana | reverse complement strand
CCCAGACTCAAGTAGAATATAGCAGAGCACAGCAAAGCGCAGAAGTCCAAGGCATTGCAGTGTGTAGCGCAGAAGTCAAACATATACTGACATAACCTGTCCTTACCTTACCTACCCAAGAGTAGTGTATCTAAACATAACATGTCGAGACCAATATTGCTGGCATTCGCAGAGGCTGGCAGAGCACATTAGAGCGCATTAGAGCGCGGAAATCTACCGATGGTAAGTGAAT
>NW_017054519.1:0-232 GCF_001483705.2 Eufriesea mexicana | reverse complement strand
CCACAAATCCATCCATCCATGCACTGATCCATCCATACGTACATCCATACAACCATACATACACCCATTCATACATCCATACATACATCCATTCATCCATCCATCAATACATACATCCACTCCTCCGTCCATTCACCGATCCGTTCGTCCACCCACACATCCATACATTCATGCCTCCGTACATCCGTACATTCGTGCATCCATACATCCATGCATACATACATCCATACAT
>NW_017054518.1:0-232 GCF_001483705.2 Eufriesea mexicana | reverse complement strand
ATGTATGTATGGATCTATGGATGTATGTATGTATGTATGTGTGTATGGGTGTATGCATGGATGGATTGATGTGCGTAAGGATGTATGTATGGATGTTTGGTTGTATGTTTGGGAGGATTTATGGATGTATGGATGTATGGATGTGTGGATGTATGGATGTATGGATGGGTGTATGTATGGATGGACGGATGGATGGAAGTGTGGATGTACGGATGTATGTACGGATATATCT
>NW_017054517.1:0-232 GCF_001483705.2 Eufriesea mexicana | reverse complement strand
TTTTGGATAGACTTATTCTGTGGCAGGTAGATGGCTGTACTTTTCATTGGATTGAAGGCGTTACTTTACCTAATCGCCAAGCTATGACAGTTCATATATATTGAATAGACTTATTCTCTGGCAAGTAGATGACTCTCCTTTCCATTGGATTGAAGGCGTTGGGCAATGTATTCACCAAGCTGTAACAGGTAATAGATTTTGCATAGACCTATTTTCTGGCAAGTAGATGTCT
>NW_017054516.1:0-232 GCF_001483705.2 Eufriesea mexicana | reverse complement strand
GCTATATCCATTGCAATGCTTTAGAATGTGGCTGAAAAACTCAATTTTATTGACATTTCCGGAATATTGTGGTGAGCTATCTGTCTTGCATAAATAAGGAGGAAAGATACTTTTGGCGTGATACAGCCCCTGCAATGATATAGAATGTGCTTGGAAAATTCAAATTTACTGACATTTTCGACTAACATCGTTGTGAGCTAACTTTCTTGCATAAATAAGGAGGAAAGATTCA
>NW_017054515.1:0-232 GCF_001483705.2 Eufriesea mexicana | reverse complement strand
CTAGTTGGTTTTTCTTCTTCGATCTATTTTTTATTTTATTTTATTTTACGCCTATGAAAACATTGTAAATTAACAATTGTAAATCAAATTTCTTAATAAAAAAAATTTATTTTTTACGATTTCTTATGCTAGTATATATTTGTTATAGAATAATAAGAATACAATGCAGGGAAAACAGTTTTCTATAGCAATCTTATTAACCCTCTGACTGCCACGCCGAAATCACGTGTTT
>NW_017054514.1:0-232 GCF_001483705.2 Eufriesea mexicana | reverse complement strand
ACGTTGTTTGTTTAAGTAGTAGCTAATAATTTATTAACTTTTTTTACTTTTATCGTTAATATATGTTGCAAAATATTTATTACTAACAATAAATTTATTAATTTATTAACTTTTTGTAAGTTATGAATACATTCTGACACAAGTACGTCGTTTCTTTAAGTATTAGCTAATAATTTATTAACTTTTCTGACTTTTATCGTTAATATACGTTACAAACTATTTGTTATCAACA
>NW_017054513.1:0-232 GCF_001483705.2 Eufriesea mexicana | reverse complement strand
AGGAAGCGACCGGTCCTGAGGCAGCTGTCGAACAGCCGTCGCACACGGTCACTCCACGCCTCCGGAGCCAGTGCAAAGGCTCGGCCTGGGATACCGTCCGGTACGGTGGCGGTGCTCCCCACCCCCATTCCATCGACCGCACAACCCAACTCCTCGCGCGCGACCCCCTGCTCGTCGGACTATCCGACAAGTTCCCATCGCACTTCAACTGGTTGCACCCCCTCCGCCGACA
>NW_017054512.1:0-232 GCF_001483705.2 Eufriesea mexicana | reverse complement strand
CTTCATTTGCGACACATCAATGGACGATGCGTGCGTTTACTTTTAAGTAATAGTAAGATAGATGCATAGACTAAGTATCATGTGCGCGCTACCTGTACAAAGGTAAGCTACCTAACTTGGAGCGTATATATATATTTTCTCGTTTACCAAACAGAACATAAATGTTTTTGCGATAGTCGTGATTGTTCTTAAGCACTGACTAGCCTACGCGACGTGCTTTCGAGTACTCGAT
>NW_017054511.1:0-232 GCF_001483705.2 Eufriesea mexicana | reverse complement strand
CTGTGGCTATAGCAAACCAGTAGAACCTTACATCGTTGTTTACGCAGAAAAGACTGCTCACCAAGATATTAGTCGAAATAGTCAATTGTATTGAACTTTTAAGGCAGACTCTTCTGCAATGCAATGGCTATAGCAAACCGATAGAATCTTTCCACCTAATTTACGCAGCAAGGTTTGCTCACCGCAACATTAGACGAAAATGTCAAAAAGATTGTGTTCTCCGGGCATTATC
>NW_017054510.1:0-232 GCF_001483705.2 Eufriesea mexicana | reverse complement strand
TGTTATGGCTCTTGTGCTATGCACTGATAATCGGTGGTTCGCTGCGCTCCACTGTGACCTGATTTGTTCAGCTTGGCTTTGGCAAAGACCGCAAAGATGCACTTGGCACCCAATGCTGAGTTAGGTTACGTTCGGATGGTTTAGGTTAGGACAGGCTTGGCTAGGTTACCTTTACTTCTGTGCTTTACACTGCGACGCCGCGGACTTCTGTGATCTGCTGTGCTCTAGTATA
>NW_017054509.1:0-232 GCF_001483705.2 Eufriesea mexicana | reverse complement strand
ACCACGTTATTACTCGAAAATGCAGATAAAATTGAACATTTCTATTAGATTCTATTCCATTGCAACGGCTATAGCACGCCAACGGTGTATATCCTCCTTCTTTACACCAGAAGGCTTGCTCTCCTCTATATTGGTGGGAAATGTCAATACAATTGAGCTTTTCAGTCAGATTCTATTGCATTGCAGTGTCTACAGCACGCCAAAAGTGTCTTTCCCCCTTATTTACTAAGCG
>NW_017054508.1:0-232 GCF_001483705.2 Eufriesea mexicana | reverse complement strand
AGTCGGGGATATCGTAACCTAACCTGACATAACCAAACCTAACCGAACGTAGCCTAGCCCAAGGTATTGTTCAGCGACCGTTGCTGATGGTCTTCGTAGAGACGAGCAAAGCATACTAGAACACATTACAGTCCAGGAATCCACCGAAAGGTAGTATATATCACAAATGCCAGAATGGCCCATCCTATCCTAGCAAATCGTAACACACCTAAACGGAACACAACCCAACGTA
>NW_017054507.1:0-232 GCF_001483705.2 Eufriesea mexicana | reverse complement strand
CCATAAAACCATGCCTCCGTACAACCATATATTCTTACATACATGCATCCACGCATACATACAGCCGTACATCCATAACGCAAATACGGCCATACATTCATACATCCATACATAGGATCTTCCATACATTAATACATACAACCATCCATACATCCATCCATCCATACACCCATCCATCAATACACCCATACATCCACGAATCCATACATCCACAAGTCAATCCATCCATGCA
>NW_017054506.1:0-232 GCF_001483705.2 Eufriesea mexicana | reverse complement strand
ATGGGTGTATGGATGGATGGAAGTATGGATTGATGGCCGCATGGATGGATGTACGTATGGATGTATGTACGTATGGATGGATTGAGGTATGAATGGACGGATGTACGGAAGTACAGACGTATGGATGTATGGCTGTCTGCATGTATGGATGTATGTTTGGATGGATGTGTCGAATGATGGACGTACGAATGGATGCATTTACGGAAGTATGGATGTGGGATGTATGTATGAA
>NW_017054505.1:0-232 GCF_001483705.2 Eufriesea mexicana | reverse complement strand
AGGAAAGAATCGAGAATCTGACCAAAGGGTGTTAATATGCCAAGCAGCAAAAGGATAGAATAATCTAAGAATTAAGGCAGCTAGGGAAACAAATAAATGCTTAAGTTTGGACGACGATTAGAAAAACTAGCTTTTGTTACAAAGTGGAACCTCTTTTATAGGTATAGTGACGCCGTGTGCATTTTGGGGCAGTCAGCAGGACTCGAATCTCTTCTTGGAAAATAAGCTTCTA
>NW_017054504.1:0-232 GCF_001483705.2 Eufriesea mexicana | reverse complement strand
TAATATCGTGGTGATCTAACTTCCTTACATAAGTAAGGAGGAAAGATACTTTTTGAGTGCTATAGCCATTGCAATGATATAGATTGTGGTTGGAAAATACAATTTTTTTGACATTTTCGACTAATATCATGGTGAGCTAGCTTTCTTGCATAAATAAGGAGGAAAGATATTATTGGCGTGCTATTGCCATAGCAACGCTATAGAATCTGTATGGCAAATTCAATTTTATTGA
>NW_017054503.1:0-232 GCF_001483705.2 Eufriesea mexicana | reverse complement strand
TGCTGTAGAATCTGGCTGGAAAGTTCAATTTTGTTGACATTTTCGACTAATATCGTGGTGAGCCGCCTTCCTTGCGTAAGTAAGGAGGAAAGATGCTTTTTGAGTGCTATAGCCGTTGCAATGATATAGTTTGTGGATGGAAAACACAATATTGTTGACATTTTGAACTAATATTGTGGTGTGCTAACTTTCTTACATAAAAAACGAGGAAGGATTCTATTGGCGAGCTGTA
>NW_017054502.1:0-232 GCF_001483705.2 Eufriesea mexicana | reverse complement strand
CTTTCTTGCATAAATAAGGAGAAAGGATCCTATTGGCGTGCTATAGGCATTGCAATGCTATAGTATCCGAATGGAAAATTCAATTT
This sequence comes from Eufriesea mexicana, assembly GCF_001483705.2. NCBI lineage: Eukaryota > Metazoa > Arthropoda > Insecta > Hymenoptera > Apidae > Eufriesea > Eufriesea mexicana. The sequence goes on along the minus strand of NW_017054502.1, from coordinate 146 downwards.
TATTGACATTATCGACTAATGTCGTGATGATCCAACTTCCTTGCATAAATAAGGAGGAAAGATTCTCTTGGCATGCTATAGGTACTGCAATGCTCTGGAATCTGGCTGCAAAGTTCAATTTTATTGTCATTTTCTTCTAATATCGC
>NW_017054501.1:0-232 GCF_001483705.2 Eufriesea mexicana | reverse complement strand
CACTACAGTCAATGTGAGAAATATTTTAATAATAAATAATATCGAATAATAAATATTTTTTTACATGGAAGTTCAACAATAGCATTAACATTTAGTTCATTGAAGATATTTTGTATTGCGACTTACTTCATATTAATTCTTTTGAGGGTTTTTACATTTTTCGTATTAAGTATATGTATTAGGTAATTCATATAAGTACATAACATTTCTCATTGTACATATAATATCTATT
>NW_017054500.1:0-232 GCF_001483705.2 Eufriesea mexicana | reverse complement strand
ATATATATCCCAACATTAACAATCATTAGTAAACCATCTTATATGCTAATCAGGGACGTCACACGACGCAGTTGCACCTCCTCCAATACAATTTGCTGCCAAACCCTGTCAAAACACGGCATCCAAAGACGCAAAGACACCGATTCACCACGAATTTAACTCGAAGATATTTCGTCTAGCAACGCTTTAGTCCTCAAGCAACAGATGCGAAAATTCCGACGGAATTCCAGTC
>NW_017054499.1:0-232 GCF_001483705.2 Eufriesea mexicana | reverse complement strand
GCTGACTTCCCCAGAGCCAAGCAGATTATAATGGAGTGCCGTAGGGCGCCCAAACCCGCCGAATGTCAGTGAAACGCGCAAAAGTAAAAGATAACATAACCTGACCTTCTTTCACGAGGGGGAAATCTACCAAAGGTACCACGCCCCCTTAGGGGAGAGGGCGGATTTTTGTGAGATTTTTACCCACTAAAACCCCCACGATGGCCTGTCCTTCGCATTACTGGGCGCCCTG
>NW_017054498.1:0-232 GCF_001483705.2 Eufriesea mexicana | reverse complement strand
GCAAGGACCTGTCAATAACGATTGACTGCGAGTGTCTGAATATCTAGCGAATAATAATTCACAGATAAATAATAATCTCCAAGTGCTCCACTGATAGCTAGCACAGTAGATCTTTTGCGAGAGTGGAAATGAGGAACACTGGATATACCTTCGCATAGAAGATACCTGCCAATAACGATTGACTGCGAGTGTCTGAATACCTAGCGAATAATAATTCACAGATAAATAATAA
>NW_017054497.1:0-232 GCF_001483705.2 Eufriesea mexicana | reverse complement strand
GAACTTCCTTTCTCGTTCTAGGATTGCTGTGGAACACAGATCATCATCGAACAGATTAAACCAGCGGCAACAGTGAGTTGTTGGAATATGTAATAAATGACGTTCTGCAAATTACAAATATCACTAGCCGTAGTCGCACCATATATATGTCACTCTGGAATCATTTTCGAATATACATGACCAGTGAACAAAGCAGTCCATCGTCTACATTACTGTGATGTTGGATTTACTC
>NW_017054496.1:0-232 GCF_001483705.2 Eufriesea mexicana | reverse complement strand
GCTCAGTTAGGAAGTTTTTGACCTTTGAGCTATAGACTGATATTCGGTGGCTCTCTGCGATCCACATTGCTCTACTACGCTCTGTAGTCAGTGCTGTAAACAGTGGTCGTGGCACGTCAGGCTGCGTTAGGTTACGTTTGGTTTGGTTAGGTTAGATTAGGTTAGGCATGGGCAATTTAGACTTTCATGCTATACACTATTTATCGGAGGTTTTCTGTGAACTACTGTGCTC
>NW_017054495.1:0-232 GCF_001483705.2 Eufriesea mexicana | reverse complement strand
TATAGCCAGTGCAATGCTGTAGAATCTGGCTGGAAAATTCAATATTATTGACGTTGTCGGCTAGTATCTTGGTGGGCTAACTTTCGTGCATAAATAAGGAGGAAAGATACTAGCGGCGTGCTGTAGCCTTTACAATGCTATAGAATCTGCCTGGAAAATATTTTTCTATTGACATTTTCGACTAATATAGTGTAGACCTATTTCTCTTGCATATATAAGGAGGAAAGATTCT
>NW_017054494.1:0-232 GCF_001483705.2 Eufriesea mexicana | reverse complement strand
TGCCATTCTACAGATTTCTGCGTTGTACTCTCCGATAATGTATTTTGCTTGGTAGCAATGTTGCGGTTGGTTATGTTACCATCGCCTAGGTTAGGAGTGGATTGCTTCGACTTTGGTGCTACACTCTGCAGTAAGGTAGATTCCTGCGTCCTGCAGAGCTCTAATATCTTCAGCTTGGCTCTGGGAAGGCCAGCAATTGTGGTCTCGGCACGTTACGTTCAGTCAGGTTACG
>NW_017054493.1:0-232 GCF_001483705.2 Eufriesea mexicana | reverse complement strand
GCCAGGAATAGTGGCCTCGGCACGTTAGGTTAAGTTAAGTTACGTTTGTCCATGTTACGCTTGTATACGTTAGCATATGACAGAATCGACTTTTGTGCTACAGACTGCTATTCGGTGGATTCATGCGCTCTACTATACTCAGCTCGACTATGGCGAGGCCGGAAATAGTGGCACGTTAGGTTGAGTTAGGCTACGTTTGGTTAGGTTACGTTAGCCTGGGCTAGGCTTTGAT
>NW_017054492.1:0-232 GCF_001483705.2 Eufriesea mexicana | reverse complement strand
GAGATTTAATTTTTCCGCACTTTTGAATAAATTTTGTTTCAATATATTTAAATATGTGTATTTATCCATAATATCATTTATAAAAATTAATTCGCATACCCCAGATGCTGCCATAGAACCCTACACCATAACTCCACCACCTCCATGTTTTACACTCGATTGTAAATTACGTAGATCCAATTCGGTATTTGGCTTTCTCCAAACTAATATTCTACCATCGGATTTAAATATG
>NW_017054491.1:0-232 GCF_001483705.2 Eufriesea mexicana | reverse complement strand
ATACTTGGACCTACCAGAGCCTCGTCGAGATCGATCGATGCTGCACGTGGTTTACCCGAATTTAAGCCTAGATTCGCCTAGCGAATTCTGCTCTGCCTCGCGAGATAGATTCCAGTTGGTGGAACATCTGGCTACTTAAGGCCCACGTGGCGCGATTGGTCCTGCAGTAGAGATTTCCAAACTCACGGAAGAAACAGCTATGCAACCGTGGACTTTCAACAATGTCTGCATC
>NW_017054490.1:0-232 GCF_001483705.2 Eufriesea mexicana | reverse complement strand
GTGAGGCCAGCAATGGAGGCCTCGGCCTGTTATGATTACATACTCTACGTGTGGGTAGATTTGGTTAGGTCTGTTTTGGGCATGATCGCTGCTCTACTATCCTCCACTCGACTCTGTGGAGGCCAGCAATGGCGGTCGTTGCATGACAGGTTGTGTTAGTTTCCGTTTAGTTAGGCTAGGTTAAGCTATGTTTGTTCAGGATGGCTTCGACTTATGTGCTATGCACTGCTAT
>NW_017054489.1:0-232 GCF_001483705.2 Eufriesea mexicana | reverse complement strand
GTGTTGACAGGACGAGAAGTAGATTCATTAGGGAAACATTAGTTGACGAACAGTCCATTGATGATACTTCCATATTTTCAGCGATTTAAGGAGTGGGGGTAGTTTTTAAGTTAGGGTAGTTATTACTATTAGGGAAAGCGTAGGACGTTCCTGTGTGTTAACGATTGTGGTTAAGCTTCGTAGCCAGAGGTTGAAAAGAGTCGTGAAGAGAATTATTTGGCGTTGTTTTGCA
>NW_017054488.1:0-232 GCF_001483705.2 Eufriesea mexicana | reverse complement strand
GTATGGATGTATGGATGTATATATGTTTGCATGCATGCATGGATGGATGTATCGAAAGATGGAAGTAAGCATGGATGGATTTATGGATGTATGGATGTATGGATGCATGGATGTGTCGATGTAGGGATGCACGGATGTACGAATGTATGGATGTGCGTATGCGTGGATTTATGGATGTCTGGGTGGATGAATGGATGTGTGCATTGACTGAAGTGTGGGTGGAAGGATGGGT
>NW_017054487.1:0-232 GCF_001483705.2 Eufriesea mexicana | reverse complement strand
CAGCGCAGAGCACAGAAGTAAAACATATCCCAACCATTTCTCCCTTTTTCACGTGGGGAAATCCTGCAAAGGTACATGGCCGGGCTATGGGAATGGGCAGTGTTATGTGGGATTCTTATCCACTAAAGCCCCCACTGTGGCCAGCCCATTGTATTTCGGTGCGTCCAGGACATCGCGGCGACGCACCTGCCTGGACATGCCAGTGACGCGAGAGTAGCTCCCCCCGACCGGC
>NW_017054486.1:0-232 GCF_001483705.2 Eufriesea mexicana | reverse complement strand
AGGAGAGTAGCGCACCGAAGTGCATAGGATGACAGTGTGTAGCACAAAAGTCAATGATACCCTAGCCTAACCCAAACTAACTTAACCTATCCTAGAGTAACAAAGCACAACCCAACCAGCCGCGGGCACTATTTCTGGCTTCCCCAGAACAAGGCCGGAAATATAAGGCCACAGTAGGGCGAAGAATTCCGCCGAATAGCAGTGTATAGCACAATTGTCAGAGCCTACGTGA
>NW_017054485.1:0-232 GCF_001483705.2 Eufriesea mexicana | reverse complement strand
GGACCGAGCGAAAGCTGGCAGTTCCGCCTCCACGTGGCCCCCGCTGGTAACGAGGCTGCGGGCAGCTAGACAACCCGGAGCCACGGCCAAGTGAGCTGCTACCGGAAAGGGTAGGGCCAACTTGTCCGATGATCCTTCAACGGTGAGGGCAGGGTATTTCCAAGCCGCATGTCCAACACCGACACACGCGTTCCCCTGCAGCGGCGACGCTAGAAAGTACTATAACATCTTT
>NW_017054484.1:0-232 GCF_001483705.2 Eufriesea mexicana | reverse complement strand
GCTGTAGCCATTGCAATGCTGTAGAATGTGGCCGGAAATTTCAGTTTTATTGACATTTTCGAAGAATATAGTGGTGCGCTCCTTTTCTTGCATAAATGAGGAGGAAAGATAGTTTTGGCGTGCTATAACCATCGCAACACTATAGAATCGGGCCGGGAAATTCAATTTCATTGACATTTTCGAATAATATTGTGGTGCGCCACCTTTCTTGAAAAAAATGAGGAGGAAAGAT
>NW_017054483.1:0-232 GCF_001483705.2 Eufriesea mexicana | reverse complement strand
GAAGATTTGGTTAGGGTGTCTCTAACATTTGTGCTGTATACTGCGATTCGGTGCATTTCCGAGATTTAAATTTCACTACTATACTTCGCTCGACTCTGGGGAGCGAGCAGTGGTTGTAGTGGTACGTTAGTTTGTGTTAGGTTACGTTTGGCTTGATTAGATTAGGTAAAGTTTGGTAAGGATATCTTTGACTTTCATACTATACACTATTATGTCGTAGATTCCTGTGTCC
>NW_017054482.1:0-232 GCF_001483705.2 Eufriesea mexicana | reverse complement strand
TTATCACCAATGTGGTATATGAAATTCCACACTCGGGCAATGGCATTTATCCTTGTTAAAGGGATTATAACGCAAAGGTATAGTAGTCAGGGGAAATGGTGGAAGAACTGTATAGATCTTTATTGAACGGGTGAACGGTTAGAACTAGCCTATTTAGAGCCACGCAGGCCACAGGACTCCAGACAGGTCTTCAGAAAACAAGAGACAAAAGACAAAACGCAAGGGAAGGGAT
>NW_017054481.1:0-232 GCF_001483705.2 Eufriesea mexicana | reverse complement strand
GCATGCATTCATACATCCATACATCCATCCATGCGTCCATCCATCCATCCGTAAATCCGTCCATGATTCCATACATCCATCCATACATATATCCAGACATACATCCCCACGCACATCCATAAATATATCCATACCACCAACCGTACGTCCATTCAAGCATCCATCCATCCATCCATCCATCCATTCATACATCCATACACACATCCACACATACATGCATACAACCATTCAT
>NW_017054480.1:0-232 GCF_001483705.2 Eufriesea mexicana | reverse complement strand
CGTGAAGACGAGGGTTGAACACTGTGCACGCGGTGCAACCTAACTATTTTCCCTATTTTTCCCCATTTTTTCCCTATCTTTTCCCCTATTTTCCCCTATTTTTCCCCTATTTTCCCCTATCCTTTTCCTATCTTTTCCCCTATTTTTCCCTATCTTTTCCCTATTTTCTCCCATTTTTCCTATTTTTGCTGAATGCGTTGAACCCTTTCGGCGACATCTCATATCCTCGGGT
>NW_017054479.1:0-232 GCF_001483705.2 Eufriesea mexicana | reverse complement strand
TGGATAGGATATCTTGAACTTTTGCGCTATAATCTGCTATTCGGTGGCATTCTGCGCTCCAGTTTGCTCAGGTATGTTCTGCTTGACCCTGGCGTGGCGAGCAATAGTTGTCATAGCACGTTAGGTTGAGCTATGCTACGTTTGGGTTTGTTGCGACTGGTGAGGTTAGGATAGGATAGTTCAGTCATCTGTGCTATAATCTGCTATCCTCGGACTTCTGCTCTCTACTGCT
>NW_017054478.1:0-232 GCF_001483705.2 Eufriesea mexicana | reverse complement strand
TGTTAGTTACGCCTTGAACAGGTAATCAACAGAGCTCGCACGAGTGAAAAGTATTCCGTTCACAGTGATCGTAAGCGTTAAGCACGCACAGTCCTGATGCGCTTCGGCAGAGTTGTCCGCACAAGGGTTAATCGTTTGACCCAGAGGGTTTTGAAAAAACACTGTCTACGAATCCTGACCAGCGCGACCGCGCTTTTTCTAAGTGAGTACGAGAATACCTAAGCAGCGCGAT
>NW_017054477.1:0-232 GCF_001483705.2 Eufriesea mexicana | reverse complement strand
ATATCATTGAAAAGGTGGAAAACTTTTTCCCACAGAATTCAATATTTTCCATTTTCTTATCAATGGCTGAGAGCATTTCGAAGATGAAAGAAGACAATTCGAGCTTAGGAAAATTCTTATCGTTTCCCACGCGGTGTCTAAGTCTCACTCTCGAGGTCCTTATCGGGTTAGGTAAATGAAAATTTATCATAAAATTGTACTTGTGAAATACTGCCAAATATCATTGAAAAGG
>NW_017054476.1:0-232 GCF_001483705.2 Eufriesea mexicana | reverse complement strand
TTGGAGTGCTATAGGCATAGCAAAGCTGTAGAATCTGGCTGGAAAAGTCAATTTTTTTGACATCTTCGACTAATATCGTGTGGAGTTATCTTTCTTGCATGAATATTGAGGAAAGATGGTATTGGCGCGCTATAGACATTGCAATGCTGTAGAATCAGGATGTATAATGCTATTTTATTGTCATTTTCGACTAATAACATGGTAAGCTAACTTTCTTGCATAAATAAGGAGG
>NW_017054475.1:0-232 GCF_001483705.2 Eufriesea mexicana | reverse complement strand
GTTAGGATAGGGTAGATTTGAGTTTTGTGTTATACACTGCTATTCGGTGGACTACTGCGCTGTTCTCTGTTCTAATATTTCCTGCTTGGCTCTGGGGAGGCCAGCGATCGTGGCCTCGGCGCGTTGGGTTGAAGTAGGTTACGTTTGGTTAGGTCAGATTGGGCTCGGTTTTGTAAGGATGGCTTCGACTCTAGGATGGCTATACTCTGGCATACGTTGGATTTCTGCACTC
>NW_017054474.1:0-232 GCF_001483705.2 Eufriesea mexicana | reverse complement strand
GCTGTACCTGTCATTGGATTGAAGGCGTTAGGCGATCTGTTCACCAAGCTATTACAGATTATAAATTTTGGATAAACCTATTCTTTGTCAAGTAGATGGCTGTAATTTCAATTTAATTGGAGGCGGTAGGCGATCTATTCACCAAGCTATAACAGGTTATAAATTTTGAATAGACGTATGCTCTGGCAAGTAGGTGGGTGTACCTGCCATTGGATTCAATGCGTTAGGCGAT
>NW_017054473.1:0-232 GCF_001483705.2 Eufriesea mexicana | reverse complement strand
GAATCTTTCGTCCATATTCATCCAAGAAAGATAGCTCACCGCGATATTAGTCGAAAATGTCAAAAACATTGGATTTTCGATGCATATTCTATAGAATTGCAATGGCTATAGCACGTCAATAGAATTCTTCCTCCATATTTATGCAAGAAAGTGAGCTCACCACGATATCAGTTCGCAAATGTCAATGAAATTGAATTTTCGAGCCAGATGCTACAGCATTGCAATGGCTATA
>NW_017054472.1:0-232 GCF_001483705.2 Eufriesea mexicana | reverse complement strand
TGGATGAATGGATGGGTGGATGAAATGGAGTGTGGATGGATGGATGGGTGCATGAAGGGATACATGGATTGATGGTTGTATGGATGAATGTATGGATGTATGTATGAATGTAGGTATGGATGAAGTTAAAGATGTAAGTATGGATTTATGAATGGATGTATGGATGGTTGGATGTCGAGTGGATGGATGTATGGATGTGTGTATGGATGTGTGTATGGTTGGATGGATGTAT
>NW_017054471.1:0-232 GCF_001483705.2 Eufriesea mexicana | reverse complement strand
TTAACTCGCAATTAATAACTTTTTATTTATTTATTATATAATAGTTCTTGATAATTATGTTTACAACTATCACCATAGATTGACAACGCAATGATCGTAACGAATTTGTTTTGTAACGCGTTCGTCGCTAGTAACATTCTAGTTGCATTGCAAATGGCGGCCAAGTAAGAAACTAACCTAAACGACGATAACTCTAGCCACGCGACTGTTTTTCGATTATCATCGATTCGAC
>NW_017054470.1:0-232 GCF_001483705.2 Eufriesea mexicana | reverse complement strand
CCGTTGTATAAATCTTCCTTTCTTTTATATAAATTTGCTTCCCGCGTCTCTTATTGAATACCCACACGCCCCGTTAAAACTAGTCAAAACCAACCCTGTTATCTCCTTTCCTATTGAATTATAGATCCTGTAGCCAGTTCTGGGGTTGCCTGCAGCGGCGCCGAGGTAGTTGACATCTTGTTCCCCCTCCCCGCGCAATTTGAATGCCCATTTTGCTATGCCACGGCTCCGC
>NW_017054469.1:0-232 GCF_001483705.2 Eufriesea mexicana | reverse complement strand
CTTATTTATGCAAGAAAGTTAGCTCATCTCAATATTAGTCGAAAAAGTTAATAAAAGTGAATTTTCCATCCAGATTCTATAGTATTGAAATGGCTATAGCACGCCAATAGATTTGTTCCACCTTGTTTATGCAAGAAAGTTAGCTTTCCACGATTTTAGTCAAAAATGTCAATAGGATTGAGTTTTCCAGCCAGATTCTAAGACATTGCAATCTCAATAGCACTCCAAAAGG
>NW_017054468.1:0-232 GCF_001483705.2 Eufriesea mexicana | reverse complement strand
GAATGCTTCGCCCTACTGTGCTCTAGTACATTCTGCTTGTCTCTGAGCAGCTCAGAAATAGCGGTCTATGCATGTTATGTTTAGTTAGGTCGCGTTCGGTTATGCTATATTTGGTTAGGATGGGCTAGGTCAGATTCGACTTTTGTACTACACACTCCTGTCAGAGGGATTTCCGCGATCGAATGAGCTCTGCTTTGTTCTGGGGTGGTCAGAATTAGTTCCCGCGGCGCGT
>NW_017054467.1:0-232 GCF_001483705.2 Eufriesea mexicana | reverse complement strand
TTCTACTATTTTCTCTTGTATTTTGTAAATTATTTAAGACAATATTAAGAAAATGCAGTGAAAGTTTAATTATTTCAGTCAAAAATTTATTAAAACTGACACAAAGGTTCAGTGTCTATAATAATTATTGTACAAGGTAAGTTGTATTTTTATCACAAGTTAAATAAATAAATAAATAAATTTCACTCGAAACGTGTATAAACGATTGCCTAATTTCTTTCAAAAAATTGTT
>NW_017054466.1:0-232 GCF_001483705.2 Eufriesea mexicana | reverse complement strand
TAGTTAAGCCTAACGTGCAGATACCGTCATTTCTGCACTCTCCAAGGCCAAGGACGACGTACTTGAGCAGAGTAGAGCGCAGAGATACATCGAATAGCAGTGTACATCACAAAAGTTTAAGACGTCCAGACCAAACTTATCCCGACCCTACATAACCGATGCGTGCCTTCCACATCATAACGTGCAGCGACCATAATCGGTGGACTTGACAGAGCGAAGCCGAGGATATTCA
>NW_017054465.1:0-232 GCF_001483705.2 Eufriesea mexicana | reverse complement strand
TTTATTGACATTTTCGACTAATTCCGTCGTGAGCTAACTTCCTTGCATAGGTAAGGAGCAAAGGTCCGTTCGGAGTGCTATAGCCATTACAATGCTGCGGAATCTGTCTGGAATATTCAATTTTATGGACGTTTTCGGCTAACATCGTGGAAAGCTAACTTTCTTGCAAAAACAAGGTGGAAAGAATCTATTGGCGTGATATAGCCATTTCAATACTATAGAATCTGGCTGG
>NW_017054464.1:0-232 GCF_001483705.2 Eufriesea mexicana | reverse complement strand
AAAGATTCTATTGGTGTGCTATGGCCATTGGAATGCTATAGAATCTGCTTGGAAAATTCGATTTTATTTACATTTTCGCCTAATATCGTGGTGAGCTAATTTTCCCGAATAAATAAGGAAGAAGGATTCTCTTGGCGTGCTATAGCCATTGAAATGCTATAGATATAGGCTGGAAAATTCAATTTTATTGGCATTATCGTCTAATACCGTGGGGAGCTGACTTCCTTCCATA
>NW_017054463.1:0-232 GCF_001483705.2 Eufriesea mexicana | reverse complement strand
CTGCTGCAGTGCTCTTCGGGTGGATTTACTTAGTCCGTTACATCAATTGGACATATCTCAAGCTATAACCGCACTATGCATTCATAATTAGAGAATGACTTTCGATTCTACACCATCAATGTACAAAGTAGACCAACGGTTACTGTACTGTGATGATGGCTGTGCTTAGTAATGTGTTGTCAATTGTTAATATCTCGAGGGATAGTGGACCTGCTTTCCTCGTTCTACGGTC
>NW_017054462.1:0-232 GCF_001483705.2 Eufriesea mexicana | reverse complement strand
CCAGAGAATCGGTCTACTCAAAGCCTTTAATCTGTTATAGCTTGGTGAATAGATCGCCTAACGGCTTCAATCCAATGGCAAGTTAAGCCGTCTACTTGCCAGAGAATAAGTCAATTCAAAATCTATAAGCTGTCATAGCTTGGCGAATAGATCTCCTAACGCCTTCAAACCAATGGCAAGTACAGACATCTACTTGCCAGAGGATAGGTCTATTCATAGTCTATAACCTGTT
>NW_017054461.1:0-232 GCF_001483705.2 Eufriesea mexicana | reverse complement strand
GACTTTGTTCCATAAATCAAGAGGAAAGATATTTTTGGTAAGCTATAGGCATTGCAATCCTATTGAATCTTGCTGGGAAATTCAATTTTACCGACATTTTTGACTAATTTCGCGGTGCGCCTACTTCCCTGCATAAGTAAGGAGGCAAGATACCTTTTGCATGCTATGCCCATTGCAATGCTGCAGAATCGGGCTGGAAAGTTCAATTTTATTGACATATTTTACTCATATC
>NW_017054460.1:0-232 GCF_001483705.2 Eufriesea mexicana | reverse complement strand
TCCATACATGCATCCATCCATACATCCATACATACATCTATACAGACATCCATACTTTCATCTGTCGATCCATACAACCATCCATCCATTCGTCCATCCACCAATCAATCCATCCATCCGTACATCCATACATACGTCAATAAATACATCCATACATACATCAATACCAACATTCATCCATCCAAACGACCTTGCATCCGCTCATCCATATATCCAAAAGCCCATCCATTCG
>NW_017054459.1:0-232 GCF_001483705.2 Eufriesea mexicana | reverse complement strand
CCTAACTTTCCGAGACCTCTATTGCGCGCACCCGAACAGCCAAGCGGAGCATACTAGAGCACGATAGAGCGCAGAAGTCCACCGAATAGCAGTGTGTAGCAGAAAAGTCAGATCAACCCCGTTCTAACCTAACAAACGTAACATAACCAAACGTGACCTAACCCAACCAAACGGCCTATGACACTATTGCTGACCTCCTAAGAGCCAGCCTGAATATAATATAGCACAGTAG
>NW_017054458.1:0-232 GCF_001483705.2 Eufriesea mexicana | reverse complement strand
TTTTATACACTGCTTTTCTGTGGACTTCTGTGCCCTGCTGTGCTCTACTATATTCTGCATGGCTCTGGCAGGTTGAGCAGCACGTTATGTTGTGTTAGGCTACGTTTGGTTTGGTTATGTTAGTTTGGGTTATGTTCGGGTTACCCTGACCTATCTGCCATTCACTGCAATCCTATGGACTTCTGAGCGCTACTGCCCCTTCTATGCTCTCCGCGGCTCCGAGCAGGCCAGC
>NW_017054457.1:0-232 GCF_001483705.2 Eufriesea mexicana | reverse complement strand
ATAATCTTCTCGACTAAGGGGAAGCCAGCAATAGTTGTCTCGGCCCGTTAGCTTGAGTTAGGACACGTTCGGTTACGTTGCGACAGTTGGGTTAGGTCTGGATAAATTTGACTTTCCTGGTATGCACTGTTATTCCATGGGCCTGTAAGCACCTCAGTGCTCTAGTGTTCTCTGCTTGTCCCTGGGGAGGCCAGTAATGTTGATCTCGGCACGTCAGGTTGAGATACAATAC
>NW_017054456.1:0-232 GCF_001483705.2 Eufriesea mexicana | reverse complement strand
TAACCAAGCTATAACAGATTATAGACTTTGAAAAGACCTATTCTCTGGCAAGTACATGGCTGTATTTGCCATTGGATTGAAGGCGGTAAGCGATCTATTTACCAAGCTATAGCAGATAATATATTTTGAATAGACCTATTCTCTGAAATATAGATGGCTGTACTAGCCGTTGAATTGAATGCGTTTGGCGATCTACTCACCAAGCTATAACAGGTTATTGATTTTGAAAAGC
>NW_017054455.1:0-232 GCF_001483705.2 Eufriesea mexicana | reverse complement strand
GTAGATGGCTGTTCTTGCCATTGGATTGAAGGCGTTACTCGTTCTATTCACCAAGTTATAGCATGTTATAGACATTGAATAGACCTATTTTCTGGCAAGTAGATGTCTGTACTTGCCATTGTATTGATGGCGATTGGCGGCCTATTCACTGAGCTATATCAGACTATGTATTTTGAATAGACCTATTCTCTGGCAAGTAGATGGCTGTACTTGCCATTGGGTAGAAGGCGTT
>NW_017054454.1:0-232 GCF_001483705.2 Eufriesea mexicana | reverse complement strand
CATAAACAAGGAAGTAAGATTATCTTGGCAAGATATAACCATTGCAATGCTATAGAATCTGCCGGGAAAGTGCAATTTCATTGTCATTTTCGACTAATATCGTGGCGAGCTAACTGCCTTGCATAAGTAAGGAGGAAGGATCCTTTTGGCGTACTATAGCCATTCCAAAGATATAGAATGTGCCCGACAGATTCAATTTTGTTTACGTTTTCGACTAATATCGTGTTTAGCT
>NW_017054453.1:0-232 GCF_001483705.2 Eufriesea mexicana | reverse complement strand
TTGCAAAGCCTATAGCACGCCAATAGAATCTTTTCTCCTTATTTATGCGAGAAAGTTAACTCAAAGCGATATTAGCCGAAAATGTCAATGAAATAGAATTTTCCAGCCAGATTCTATATCTTTGCAGATGCTATAACACGCCAGTAGGATATTTCCTCCTGATTTATGGAAGAAATGTAGCTCATCACGACATTAGTCGAAAATGTCAGTAAAATTGAGTTTTCCCGCCAGA
>NW_017054452.1:0-232 GCF_001483705.2 Eufriesea mexicana | reverse complement strand
ACATCCATACCTCCATCCATCCATACAACCATCCACCCATATATCCATACATACATACGTCCAAACACCCATAAATCCATCCACGCATCCATCTATCCATATATCCAACCACGCATCGTTCCATCCGTTCGTTCATCCATCCATACATCCATCCAAACGCACATTCTGGCATCCATATGTCCATCTACCCAAACATACATCCATCCATATATCAATCCATCACTACATCAAG
>NW_017054451.1:0-232 GCF_001483705.2 Eufriesea mexicana | reverse complement strand
AAGTATTAATCAAGGTAAAATGATAAAACATAAAATCTTAATATATACTTACATAACATAACATTAGTAGTAGCTAATATATACTTTATTATTAATAAGGATAATTTTGACCTTTAAATTTCATGAAAAAGATGAAAAATGTTGAAACCTCTGAATGGGCCTAGTTTGTTGACCATGAACTGTACATGATTTGTTCGGAACAACTACTTCTTTTGTTTGTTTCTCTCGACTT
>NW_017054450.1:0-232 GCF_001483705.2 Eufriesea mexicana | reverse complement strand
CAATCGTAACATAACTGAACCCAAAGTGCCACGGCCTCTATTGCTCGCCTCCCCAGAGTCGAGTAGAGTATAGTAGAGCAATGTAGAGCGCAGAAGTCAACCGAGTAGCAATGAATAGCACAGAAGTCGAAGATATCCTGACTTAACCAGGCATATCCCAACCTAACCAAACGTAGCATAGCCCAGTATAACGTGCCGCGACCGCTATTTATGTCCTTCGTAGAGCCATGCA
>NW_017054449.1:0-232 GCF_001483705.2 Eufriesea mexicana | reverse complement strand
CAATAGTTGCCCAGGCTCACAATGTTGAGCAAGGTTACGTTTGTATATGCTGCGTTTTGTCACTTTAGGCAGCGATAGATTTAAGTTTTGTGCTACACACTGCTTTTCGGTGGATTTCTATGGACTACTATGATCAAGTATGCACCGCTTTGTTTTGGGGCAGCCAGATGTATGGGCCGTGGCGCGTTAGGTTGCGTAATGTTACGTTTGGTGTGGCTATGTCTGTTTGAGT
>NW_017054448.1:0-232 GCF_001483705.2 Eufriesea mexicana | reverse complement strand
GGAGATGATAGTGTTTGATGAAGTTTGGTGATTGATAGATTTAAACAGTCATTAGTACAGAATGTTAGGAGAATAGAAGAATATTTATTAGGAGTGATGGAAGATGATAATACATGATAATGATGAAGTTTTGCCATTGTTTGAAGGACGTTTGATGATTAATAGGCCTAAATAGTTATCAGAGCAGAATATTAGGAGAGTGGAGATTAATGATGACTTGGAAGAGGTCTTG
>NW_017054447.1:0-232 GCF_001483705.2 Eufriesea mexicana | reverse complement strand
TCTTGCATTAATAAGAAGGATAGATCCTGTTGGCGTGCTATAGCCATTACAATGCTTTAGAATTTCGCTGAAAAATTCAATTTTACTGACATTTTCGACTAATATGGTGAGGAGCTAACTTTCTTGCATAAATAAGGAGGAAGGATTCAATTGGCGCGCCATAGCAATTGCTATCCTATAGAGTCTGGCGGGAAAATTAAATTTTATTGACGTTTTCGACTAATATCGTGGT
>NW_017054446.1:0-232 GCF_001483705.2 Eufriesea mexicana | reverse complement strand
CCGTGGCCACTATAACTGGCCTCCCCAGAGCCAACCAGAACGTACTAGAACACAGTAGAACTGGGAAATCCACCGGATGGTCGTGTATATCACAAAAGCGAATGCTATACTCTCCTAACATGTCCAAACGTAACATAACCAAACCTAGCATAACGCAACATATCGCTCAACGGTCGCTATTGATGGCCACCCCAGAGAAGCGCGGGTTGTACTAGAGCACCGCAAATGGCAG
>NW_017054445.1:0-232 GCF_001483705.2 Eufriesea mexicana | reverse complement strand
AAGCAGAATGTACTACAGCACAGTATATCACATACATTCGCGGCGTTTCAGCGTCAGCACAAGCGTCAGATACATCCTAGCATAACCAGACTCAACCTAAACCAACCAAACGTTGCCCAACTCAACATAACATGCCAAAACCAGTATTGTTGTCCTTCCCAGAACAAAGCTGTGCAAATCAGATCAGGTTTGAGCACCGAAATCTATCGAATGGCAGCGCATAGCGCAAAAG
>NW_017054444.1:0-232 GCF_001483705.2 Eufriesea mexicana | reverse complement strand
ACCGCCTTCAATCCAATGGCAAGTACAGCCATATACTTGCCAGAAAAAAGGTTTATTCAAAATCAATAATCTGTTATAGCTTGGTTAACTGGTCGACCAACGTCTGCAACCAATGGCAAATACAGCCATCTACATGCCAGATAATAGGTGTATTCAAAATCTATAACCTGTTATAGCATGGTGAACAGATGACCTAACGCCTTCAATCCAATCTCAAGTAATGCCATCTACT
>NW_017054443.1:0-232 GCF_001483705.2 Eufriesea mexicana | reverse complement strand
TATCTTTCATGCATAAATAAGGAGGAAAGATTCTATTGGCGTGCTATAGCTATTGCAATGCAACAGAATCTGTCTGGAAAATTAAATTTTATTAACATTTTCGACTAATATCGTGCTAAGCTAACTTTCTTGGATAAATAAGGAGGAAAGATACTATTGGCGTGCTGTTGCCATTGCAATGCTATAGAATCTGGCTTGAAAATTAAATATTATTAATATTTTCGACTAATAT
>NW_017054442.1:0-232 GCF_001483705.2 Eufriesea mexicana | reverse complement strand
TAGCCTTACATAACATAGCCAAACGTAACCTGACACAAACATACGTGACACGACCGCAATTGCTGGCCACCCCAGGGACTAGCAGATGCTAGCTGAGCAACGCAAGGCCCAGATATCTACCGAATTGCAGTGTATGGCACAAAAGTCTAAGTTATCCTATCCCAACGTATCCAAACGTGCCATAAACAAACGCAACATAACCCAGACAAAAACGTTCCGTGGCCACTATTGC
>NW_017054441.1:0-232 GCF_001483705.2 Eufriesea mexicana | reverse complement strand
TGCATAAGTATGGAGGACAGATACTTTTGGCGTGCTGTAGCCATTGCAATGCAGCAGAATCGGTCTGGAAATTTCTATTTTATTGTCATTTTTGGTTAATATCGTGGTAAGCCATCATCCTTCCATAGGTAAGGAGGGAAAATACTTTTGGCCTGCTATAGCCATAGCCATGCTGCAGAATCGGGCTGGAAAGTTCAATTTTATTGACATTTTCGACTAATATCGAGGTGAG
>NW_017054440.1:0-232 GCF_001483705.2 Eufriesea mexicana | reverse complement strand
TCAGCGAGCAAATGAATACTGCGGCTGTAGTGCTCTGCTGCTGGATTTAGGGTGTACCGTAGTCTCAATTCCAAATATCTCTAGCCATAGCCGCTTTATTCAATTATTATACCAGAATTGGTTTGTAGCTAACATCATCAGTGCACAGTGCAGCCCAACGTCTATATTGCCGTGATATTGGGTTAACCCATTACTGTGTCGTCAATTACTAATTTCTCGACGGATAATGGAA
>NW_017054439.1:0-232 GCF_001483705.2 Eufriesea mexicana | reverse complement strand
TATGATATTCACAGCAATGCGGTGGACTTCTGCGCTCTCCTGTGCTCTAGTATACTCTGCTTGTCTCTGAGGATTTGGTTAGGTTAGTGAAGTTAGGATACGATACTGCAGACTTCTGTGCTATACACTGCTATCCTCCGATTTCTGCGTTCTACTACGTTCTAATACCTTCTGCTTGGCTCCGCGGTGGCCAGTAATAGTTGTATTGGCTCGTTAGATTGAGAAAGCTGCG
>NW_017054438.1:0-232 GCF_001483705.2 Eufriesea mexicana | reverse complement strand
GGGGTTGGTTCGTCTTATCGCGTTACTAGGCGCTAGATCCTAATCTTCCCGGAGTTTTCTCACACTCGACGTTGACAGCTTCTCATTTTCCCAACGTTTACCCGTGCCCTGCCCCCGTGTTAGCTTCCCGAGCCGCATAACGCGAAGAAACCGCGCCACGTTGGCCGGAAATCCCGATTGCTCCAGGAATGAATTAAAATCGCGGTCTAGCGATATTTAAACTACCCCTAAT
>NW_017054437.1:0-232 GCF_001483705.2 Eufriesea mexicana | reverse complement strand
AAGTTAGCTCACCACGATATTAGTCGAAAATGTCCACAAATGTGTATTTTTCAGCCACATTCTGTACCATTGCAATGGCTATAGCACTCAAAAAGCATCTTTCCACCGTGTTTATGCATGAAAGTTAGTTCACCACGATATTAGTCGATAATGTCAACAAAATAGTTCCTTCCAGCCAGATTCTATAGCATTGCGACGGCTATGGCACGCCAATTGAATCTTTCCTCCGTAT
>NW_017054436.1:0-232 GCF_001483705.2 Eufriesea mexicana | reverse complement strand
TCTAATCACCAAGCTATGGCAGCTTATAGGTTTTGATTAGACTTATTCTCTGGCAAGTAGATGCCTGTACTTGCCATTGGATTGAAGGCGTGTGGCCATCTGTTGACCATGCCATAACTGGTTATAGATTTTGAATAGACCTATTCTCTGACATATAGATGGCTGTACCAGCCATTGGATTGAAGGCGTTAGGCGATCTATTCACCAAGCTTTAACATGTTATTGATTTTGA
>NW_017054435.1:0-232 GCF_001483705.2 Eufriesea mexicana | reverse complement strand
TCCATACACGCATCCGGACATACATCCATGGCTATATCCATACAGACATACGTACGTTCATCCGTACATCCATCCATACATTCATACATACACACATCCATAAATCCATCCGTCCATACATCCATCCCACCATACATACATCCATACATACATCCATACGTACATCCAAACATACATCCATCCATCCATCCATCCATCCACTCATACTTCCATCCATCCATACATACATACA
>NW_017054434.1:0-232 GCF_001483705.2 Eufriesea mexicana | reverse complement strand
CAATATTTCGAGGTGGGACTAAAAATGTCCCACCATGCATTATGGTGCATCAAAAAGGTGGGATACTTGTAATCCCAGCGTGCTTCAAAGAGTTAAGAAACTTTTTGCCATATGATGATCGAAAGTACAATTACTTTATACCTTGCTTGACCGTAAAATCGCGCGAAAGTTAGATATTTTCCCAAGTTAATTACTCGCCTCTGTAACAAGAACAACGAAATACCGTGATACA
>NW_017054433.1:0-232 GCF_001483705.2 Eufriesea mexicana | reverse complement strand
TTTCTGATATATATTACGATACTATGGATTTCTGCGTTCTACTCTCCACTAACGTGTCCTGCTTGGCGCTGTGGGGGGCATCATAAGTGGTCGCGGACCGTTGGTTTGTGTTAGGTTGCGTTTGGTTAGGTTACGATTGGTTAGGTGAGGAGAGGATAGCTTTGACCCTAGTGCTATAGTCAGCTATTAAGTGGATCTCTGCTCCCGACAGTTCCGCAATACTTTCAGCTTG
>NW_017054432.1:0-232 GCF_001483705.2 Eufriesea mexicana | reverse complement strand
ACATTCGTACATCCATACATCTTTACATCCCTACGGACATACATCCATACATCCATACATCCATACATCCATCCATACATACATCCATACACACACCCATACTTACAAACGTACATTCATCCATACATCCATCCACCACTGCATCCATTCATCCATACATCCACCCATTCATACATCCATCCATCCACACATCCATCTATACATACATCCAGTCATACACCCATGCTTACAA
>NW_017054431.1:0-232 GCF_001483705.2 Eufriesea mexicana | reverse complement strand
TCAAAATCTATAACCTGTTACACCTTGGTGAATAGATCGCCCAGCGCCTTCAATCCAATGGAATGTACAGCCACCTACTTGCCAGAGAATAAGTCTATTCAAAATATGTAAGCTGCCATAGCTTGGCGATTAGGTCGCATAACGTATTCAATCTAATGGCAAGTACAGTCATCTACTGGCCAGAGAAAAAGTCTTTTCAAAATCTATAATCCGTTAAAGCTTGGTGAATAGA
>NW_017054430.1:0-232 GCF_001483705.2 Eufriesea mexicana | reverse complement strand
ATCCAATTACCCATTATTCCGTCCATCCACCCATCCATTCATCCACTCACACATCCATACATCTATGCATCCATACATCCATGCATCCATCCATCCGTACATCCGTCCATCCATACATTCATACATTCATACATACATACATCCATAAACCCAACCACCCATACATCCATCCATTCGTACATACATCCTTCCATCCATCCATCCATCCATACATCCACCCATCCATACATCC
>NW_017054429.1:0-232 GCF_001483705.2 Eufriesea mexicana | reverse complement strand
ATAGACGTGTGGATGTACGAATGTATGGATGTACGGACGAATGGATGTACGGATGTATGGATGGATGTATGGACGTATGGATTTATGAATGTATGTGTGTATGGATGTACGAATGTATGGATGTACGAAGGTATGGGTGTACGGATGTGTGGATGTATGGATGTATATATGTATGGATGTATGGATGGGTGGATGTATGAGTGGCTGGATGTATGGATGGATGCATGCATGG
>NW_017054428.1:0-232 GCF_001483705.2 Eufriesea mexicana | reverse complement strand
ATGCAAGAAAGTTAATTCACCACGATATTAGTTGAAAATGGCAATAAAAATGTATTTTCCAGCAAGATTCTAAAGCATTGCAATGGCTGTAGCACGCCACTAGCATCTTTCCTCCTTGTTTATGCAAGAAAGTTAGCTCCACACGATATTAGTCGAAAACGTCAATAAAATTTAATTATCCAGCCAGATTCTCTAGCATTTCAATGGCTATATCACGCCAATAGTATCTATC
>NW_017054427.1:0-232 GCF_001483705.2 Eufriesea mexicana | reverse complement strand
TGGGAAGGATTTTCCAGAGATTCTTTGACCTTTGTGTTGTACACTGCTATTCGGTGGTCTCCTATGATCTGCTGTGCTACAACACGGCCTGCTTTGCACTGCGGAGGTCAGAAATAGCGGTCTAGGCACGTTAGTTTGTGTCAGGTTACGGCTGGTTATGTTATATTTTGTTATGTTATGCAACGGTGGCAATGACTTCTGTGCTATTCACCGATATTCGGAGGATTTCTGC
>NW_017054426.1:0-232 GCF_001483705.2 Eufriesea mexicana | reverse complement strand
ACAATGCTATAGAATCTGCCTCGAAAATGCAACTTTATTGACATTTTCGTCTATTATCGTGGTAATGTATCTTTCTTGCATAAACACGGCGGAAAGATTTTATTGGCCAGCTATGGACACAGCAATTCTATAGTATCTGGATGGAAAATTCAGGTTTATTGACATTTTGGTCTAATATCGTGGTGAGCTGACATCCCTGCATAAATAAGGAGGAAGGATTCTACTGGCGAGC
>NW_017054425.1:0-232 GCF_001483705.2 Eufriesea mexicana | reverse complement strand
AGGCTCTACATTGCTCTACTCTACTCCGCTCGACTCAGGGGTGGCCATTAATATTGGCCTCGGTACGTTAGGTTGAGTCAGGTTACGTTTGGTTATGATATGTTAGATTAAGCTATGTCAGGATATCGATGGCTTTTGTTATATACACTGCTACTTGGTGGATTTTTGCGTTCTACTGTGATCTACCATATTCTCCTTTTAAATGGGGACGCCTGCAATAGTGCTCGCGGCA
>NW_017054424.1:0-232 GCF_001483705.2 Eufriesea mexicana | reverse complement strand
GAAGGTTCGAAACGTGGAAGGACACCAGTTCATAATGTTTTTAGGGAAGTGTCCAGTTCAACGGGATATGCTAAAAGGCATATCACGAGAAGAAAAGTAAAGACTGCATTTTCTTTGATCATCGATCACCGTATAATGGAAGATGTAACAGCGTGCACAGAAGCAGAAGCATTTATTAGAGTGTTGGGGACTAAGTGGAAACTAAATGCAACAAAATTAAATGCATTTATTT
>NW_017054423.1:0-232 GCF_001483705.2 Eufriesea mexicana | reverse complement strand
TATTCTATCCCAACCATACAAAACGTAACATAACCAAAAGCAACATAGCTCTGCCTAACGTGTTGAGAACACTACTGCTGGCCTTCCCATGCTCAAGCAGAATATACTAGAGCAGGGTAGAGCGCAGGAATCCAATGAATAGTTGCGTAAAGGTCGAAAGTCGGAGCCACCCTTACCAAGCATAACCAAACATAACCAAGCCAAATGTTACCTAATACAGGCAAACTTTACA
>NW_017054422.1:0-232 GCF_001483705.2 Eufriesea mexicana | reverse complement strand
AGAGCACAGTAGAACACAGAAATCCGCCGAAGAGCAGCGTAAAGTAAGGAAGTCATTGTAGCCAACCATCCTAACCTAGCCAAACATAACATAACCAAACATAACCTGGCACAACCTGGCGTGACGGGAACACCATTGCTGACATTCACAGGGAATAGCTGAATGTACAAGAGCACAGTAGTGCGCAGTAATCCACCGCATTGCAGTGAACAGCAGGAGAGATGAAGATATC
>NW_017054421.1:0-232 GCF_001483705.2 Eufriesea mexicana | reverse complement strand
TCTCGGCACGTTAGTCTGTGAGAGGTTACGCTAGGCTACGTTAAGTTTGGATATGCTAAGATATGCTAGCTTCGAATTTTGTGCTATGCACTGCGGTTCTCTAGATTTCGGCGCTCTACTCTCCTCTAATATGATCCGCTTGACACAAGAGAGGGCAGCAACAGAGGTATCATCACTTAAGTTTGAGTTTCGTTTCGCTTGGTTACGGTATGTTTGGTTATGTTAGAATATG
>NW_017054420.1:0-232 GCF_001483705.2 Eufriesea mexicana | reverse complement strand
GCTATAGCACGCCAATAGAATCTATCCTCCTTATTTATGCAAGAAAGTTAGCTCACCACGATAATATTCGAAAATGTCAATTAATTTGAGTTTTCCAGCCAGATTCTATTGCACTGCAATGGCCACAGCACGCCAATAGAATATTTTCTCCTTATTTATGCAAGGAGCTTAACTCACCACAATATTATCCGAAAATGTCAATAAAAATGAATGTTCCAGACAGGTTCTATAG
>NW_017054419.1:0-232 GCF_001483705.2 Eufriesea mexicana | reverse complement strand
TAACCATTCTATCATAACCAAACCAAACGTAACATAACCAAACGTGTCCTAAATAAACCTAACGTGCCGCAGTCACACTTGCTGGCCTCCAGAGAGCCAAGAAGAACATGCTAAAGGAGAGTGGAGCACAGAGATCCATAAAATCTCGGCGCAAACCAGAAAAATCGAAGCTAATCAAACCCAACCCTAACTAACACAACCTACACAAATGTAACCTAACTCAAAGTAACGT
>NW_017054418.1:0-232 GCF_001483705.2 Eufriesea mexicana | reverse complement strand
GAATCTTTGCTCCTTATTTATGCAAGATAGTTAGCTCTCCACGATATTTGTCAAAAATCTCAACAAAATTGAGTTTTCCAGCTGCATTCTACTGCATTGCAATGGCTATAACAATCCAGAAGTTTCTTTCCACCTTACATAGGGAAGGATATTAGCTCACCACGATATAAGTAAAAAATGTCAATAAAATTGAATTTTCCAGGACTATTCTATATCACTGCAACGTCTACAG
>NW_017054417.1:0-232 GCF_001483705.2 Eufriesea mexicana | reverse complement strand
CGGAAATCCAGAAAGAGCGGCGGTGGCTCGCTAGGTCTTGTTAGGTTACGTTTGGTCAGGCTACTTGAGCATGGATTACATTCGTACAACTTTGACCTTTCTGCTATATACTGCCATCTTACTGACTTCTGCGCTCCACTTTCCTCCAATATGTCCTGCTTGGCGATGAGGAGGCCAGCAATATTGGCCTAGGCACTTTAGGTTTTGTTAGGTTACGTCCGGGTATGCTACG
>NW_017054416.1:0-232 GCF_001483705.2 Eufriesea mexicana | reverse complement strand
AATCAGGGTGGAAAATTCAATTTTATTTACATTTTCGTCTATTTTCGTGGTGAGCTAATTTTCCTGCATAAATAAGGAGGAAAGCTACTATTGGCGTGCTATATCCATTGCAGTGCTATAGAATCTGGCTTGAAAATTCAATTTTATTGACATTTTCGATTAACCTCGTGGTGAGCTAACTGTCTTGCATAAATAAGGAGGAAAGATTCTATTGCCGTGCTATAGCCATTGC
>NW_017054415.1:0-232 GCF_001483705.2 Eufriesea mexicana | reverse complement strand
GCAGATTCTATAGCATTGTAAAGGGTATTGCGTGCCAAGAGAATCTTTCCTCCTTGTTTATGCGAGGATGTCAACTCACCACGATCTTAGTCGAAAATGTCAATAAAACTGAATTTCCCATCCAGAGAGTATAGACTTGCAATGACCATAGCTGGCTAATAGAATCTCACCTCCGCATTTATGCAAGAAAGCTTCCTCACGTCGATATTAGTCGAAAATGTCAATAAAGTCG
>NW_017054414.1:0-232 GCF_001483705.2 Eufriesea mexicana | reverse complement strand
TACACTGACTATTCTAGAATTGGTATGGAATTTACACCATGAGCGAGCAAAGTAGTCCAACCCTTACGTTACTATGATGGTTGCTGTACTACGTCCTGCTGTGCCAACTATTTATGGCAACAGCTTTAATGGATCCTTGTATTGTCATTTTATAACTGCTAGTGAATACAATTGATCAGTGAACTGAATACTCCAGCGACACCAGTGCACCTTTTGTGGATGTACTGAGTAA
>NW_017054413.1:0-232 GCF_001483705.2 Eufriesea mexicana | reverse complement strand
CCTTCAATCCAATGGCAAGTACAGTCATCTACTTGCCAGAGAATAGGTCTACTCAAAATCTATTAGCTGTAATAGCTTCGTGAATAGATCGCTTAACGCTTTCCATCCCATGGCAAGTACGGCCATCTGCTTGCCAGAGAATAGGTCTTTTCAAAATCTATAATCTGCCATAGCTTGGTGAATAGGTCGCCTAACGCCTTCAACCAAAGGCAGGTATAGCCATCTACTTGCC
>NW_017054412.1:0-232 GCF_001483705.2 Eufriesea mexicana | reverse complement strand
GCTTGGCCCTGGATAGGCCACCGATAGTGGCTGCTGCATGGTACGTTGAGGAATGCTACGTATGGTTAGGTAAGATTAGCATGCGTTAGGTCTTCGACTATGTGCTATACACTGCTATTCGTTGGATTCGTGCGCTTCACATTTCTCAGCTATGCACTGCTCGACCCTGTGAGGCGAGCAATAGTGGCCGTGGCAAGTTAGGTTGAGCTATGTTACGATTGGTTCGTCACAG
>NW_017054411.1:0-232 GCF_001483705.2 Eufriesea mexicana | reverse complement strand
ACGTAGCCTAGCACTACTGAACGTGTCGAGATAACTATTACTGTCCTCCCCAGATTCGTGCAGGGTATAGGAGATCAATGTAGAGCGTACAAATCTACCGAATATCGCTGTGTGGCACAAAAGTAATTTCTATCCTATAATAACATGTCCAAACATAATATAAACGAAAGTAGCCTAACTTAGCCTATCGTGCCGCGATCACTGATGCTGACTTCCCAAGGTTCGCGCAGAA
>NW_017054410.1:0-232 GCF_001483705.2 Eufriesea mexicana | reverse complement strand
GCAAGAAGACGGCTGCACTTGCCATTGGGTTGAAGGCGTTAGGCGATTTATTCACCAAGCTATGACGGGTTATAGATTTTGAATAGACCTATTCTCTGGCAAGTACGTGGCTGTACTAGCCATTGGATTGAAGGCGTTAGGCTGTCTATTCGCCAAGCTATAACAGGTAAAAGATTTTGAAAGGACCTATTGTCTGGCAAGTAGATGGCAGTACTTGCCATTGGATTGAAGG
>NW_017054409.1:0-232 GCF_001483705.2 Eufriesea mexicana | reverse complement strand
CCACTATTGCTGACCTCACAAGAGCCAATCAGAAAATATTTCAGCACAGTGGATCACAGACATGCGCCGGGTTTCACCGTATAGGAGAGAGGTCAAAGAAAACCTAATTTAACCTGACCTAACCGAACGCAACCATGCGTTGCATAACACAGCGTAACTTGCGAAGACGACTATTGCCGTCTTCCCGGATTCATGCCGAACATATCAGGTCACCGTTTAGCGCCGCTATCGG
>NW_017054408.1:0-232 GCF_001483705.2 Eufriesea mexicana | reverse complement strand
AGAGCCTAGCAGATCATATTAGAGCAATGAATAGCGTAGGAGTCCACCGAATAGCGGTGTACAGCGCAAAAGTCAAAGCTACCCTGTCCTAATTTAACCAAACGTTACATAAACTTACGTAACCTATCTGAAACATATGTGCATAGCGCACTGTTGCTGGCCTACACATAGCGAACTAGAACATACAAGAACACAGGAGAGCGCTGAAATACTCCGAAAAACAGTGCATACA
>NW_017054407.1:0-232 GCF_001483705.2 Eufriesea mexicana | reverse complement strand
ACAACTTGCCCCAATCACTGTTGCTGGCCTCGACAGGGCCAAGCACAATATGGTTGAGCACAGCAGAGCGCAGGAATCCGCCGAATAACAGTGTATAGCACAAAAGAAAGAGCTATCCTGACAGAACTTACTACAACCAAACCAGAACAAACGGAACCTTACTCAAACTTACGTGCCGAGACTACTACTGGCAGCCTCCCCAAAGCTTAGCAAAGAGTATTAGAGCGCAGTA
>NW_017054406.1:0-232 GCF_001483705.2 Eufriesea mexicana | reverse complement strand
GTACTGATGAATGGATGTATGGATGGATGGATGGATGTATGGATGTATGGACGTATGGATGTACGGATGTATGGACGTATGGATATACGAATTTATGGATGTGCGGGTGTATGGTTTTGTGGTCGGATTTATGGATGTATTGATGTATGTATGCATCAAAGAAGGATGAATGGATTGGTGGATGGATGTATGGGTGGATAGGTGTATGGACCGACGGACGTATGGGTGGGTG
>NW_017054405.1:0-232 GCF_001483705.2 Eufriesea mexicana | reverse complement strand
ATTAAGTTTGGATATGTTAGGATAGGGCAAAGATGACCTTTGTTCTATACACTGACAATCGGTCCATTTGTACGCTCTAAGTAGCTCTACTAAACTCTGCTCGAATCAGCGGAGAACAGCAATAGCGTTCTTGGCACGATAGGTTCAGTTATGCTACGCCTTGTTAAGATAGGTTAGGCTACGTTTTGATAGGATGGCTTTCATTTCTGTGTTGTACTCTGCTATTCGTTCT
>NW_017054404.1:0-232 GCF_001483705.2 Eufriesea mexicana | reverse complement strand
ACTGCCCTGAAAACTCAATCCTATTGACATTTTCGTCTAATATTGCGCTGAGCAGGCCTTTCTGCGTGAGTAAGGTGGAAAGATTCTATTGGATTGCTGTAGCCACTGCATTGCAATAGAATCTGCCTGAAAAGTCCAATTCTATTGTCATTTTCGACTGATATTGAGCTGAGCAGTCCTTTCTTCGTAAACAACGAGGTAAGGTTCTACTTGTTTGCGATAGCCACAGCAT
>NW_017054403.1:0-232 GCF_001483705.2 Eufriesea mexicana | reverse complement strand
ATAATGGATTGTGAGTTAATAATGTCGCCGCTGTGGCGCTAGTGGTGTGTAAGAGGTTATGTTCCTTATGTTAGCTCAGTCTTGACTCCTTCACTTCCTTTTTGAGTTAAGAAATTTTAATTTGTCAGGAAATTTTAAGAATTAGGACCCTTCAAAATGGATTGTCAGAATTGAACAGAATAATATAATATTGTGGGGGTTGCGAGAAGAGAAGAACTCTAGCAAGGGAATA
>NW_017054402.1:0-232 GCF_001483705.2 Eufriesea mexicana | reverse complement strand
TTTTCCATCCGGATACTATAGAATTGCAATGGCCATAGCTGGCCAATAGAATCTTTCCTGCGTGTTTATGTAGAAAGGTTACCTCACCACGGTATTAGTCGAAAATATCAATAAGGTTGCATTTTTGAGGCAGATTCAGAAGCATTGTAATGGCTATAGCACGGCAATTGAATGTTTCCGCATTATTTATACAAGAAAGTTACCACACAACGATATTAGTCGAAAATGTCAA
>NW_017054401.1:0-232 GCF_001483705.2 Eufriesea mexicana | reverse complement strand
GATTTGGTTGGGGTAGGCTAAGTTTGGTTGGGATAGCTTTAAGTTATATGCTGCGCATTGCTAATCGGAGAATTTCCGCGCTCTACTGTGGCCTAGCATGTCTTGCTTCCGACGGGGGCGGGGGCAGTAGTAGCTGTTGCGCCACGTTAAATTCAGTTAGGCTATGTTTGGTTATGTTACGATTGGCTTGGTTAGGAGAGGATAGCTTTGACTTCAGTGCTATACTGTGCTA
>NW_017054400.1:0-232 GCF_001483705.2 Eufriesea mexicana | reverse complement strand
CCTAACCAAACCAAACGTAGTGTAACTCATAGTAAAGTGCCCCGAACACAGCTGCTGACATCCCCGGAGCCAAGCTGAATGCAGCAGAGCTCTGTAGATCACAGGAGCCCGCCGAAAAGCAGTTCATAGCTCGAAATTCAAAGTCACACTAACCAAACATAACATAACGTCTCCCAACGTAATGTGCCAAGACCTCTATTGCTCCCCTTCACAAAGTCGAGCAGAGAATAGT
>NW_017054399.1:0-232 GCF_001483705.2 Eufriesea mexicana | reverse complement strand
TTTATATATATATATGTCTAAATTATTATTCAATTTATTTTACTATATTATAAAGAATATATATAGGGAGTTTAATATATACTATTTTATATGAATTTTTATAATAACGCACACTATTAAAATGTTCGTGTTATCAGTTATGTTAAAAGAATTGCAATTGTTATTTTACTTTATATATATATATGTCTAAATTATTATTCAATTTATTTTACTATATTATAAAGAATATATA
>NW_017054398.1:0-232 GCF_001483705.2 Eufriesea mexicana | reverse complement strand
AGTAGAGCACAGTCAAGCGCAGAAATACACCGTAAAACAGTGTATAGCACGAAAGTCAAAGATGACCTGAGCGAGCTTAGACGAACCTAAACTAATTAAACATAACATAGCTCGACCTAACGACCCGATACCGCTATTGCGGTTCTCCCAAGAGTCGAGCAGAAAATAATGGGCCGGAATAGAGCGCAAAAATCCGCCGCATATCAGTGTACAGCACAAAAGTCAGAGATAA
>NW_017054397.1:0-232 GCF_001483705.2 Eufriesea mexicana | reverse complement strand
AACCTCGTGTGACCCTTTCGATTGCCCTAATTTGGAAATCGCAGTATTTGGAAGAGCAAGGTGAGGATCCAACTGTGAAAGCGTGCAGATCTACTTGCAGACGCAATCTGCTGCCAAACACGAGCTTGAAGCGACCATGTGACCCATCCACTGAGCAGATCCCCATATCTCTACGTTAGTGATCAATGTCCAGTCGTGCCATCGCTAGCACACACTTCTTCGAACAGCACCA
>NW_017054396.1:0-232 GCF_001483705.2 Eufriesea mexicana | reverse complement strand
AACCATCTTCACCACTAGACCTTAAACAGTCATCAGTAGTGTAAAATATACACTAAAAAGATCCAGGATACCTAAATACACCTCTATCCTTCAACAAAATCAGCTTACCTTGCTTACATACATATGTTGATCACAACGAAGCCAAGTAGCCAAACAATGAAATACTTACGAATAATATCACAGTCTGCACATCGACAGATTCTATCATCAAAAAATCGCATTGTGCACCCAT
>NW_017054395.1:0-232 GCF_001483705.2 Eufriesea mexicana | reverse complement strand
AAATTATTTATCTTCGATAACACAATTATTTATCCATATTTACGTATTATTATTTTTATTTATCTCAATTATAATTACCTCTGTCCAATCGCCCGAAAAGTCGATACAAGTTTGGGAGTATCTAACGATAGTCTTACGATTCTATATGAGATTGCTGAAACTTGTTTAGAGTACGCGAAATAATTCCTAAACATCATTCAACGTTAAATAATGGTCTCGAGCTGTATAATTT
>NW_017054394.1:0-232 GCF_001483705.2 Eufriesea mexicana | reverse complement strand
CGCAGAATTCAATGGAACCGAAGTGTATAGCGGAAAGTCAAAGCTATCCAGACGTAATCCAAACAAACGTGACCTACGAAACGCAGCCTAACCCAACATAACGTGCCGTGTCCACTGTAACTGGCCTCCCCATGGAGGAGAAGAGTATAATAGAGCTGAGTGGAGCGCTGCAACCCACCGAATTGCTGTGTACAGCACAAAGCCGCAGATATCCTAACCTAACCAGTCCTAA
>NW_017054393.1:0-232 GCF_001483705.2 Eufriesea mexicana | reverse complement strand
CGGTAAACCTGTCTTGAGCCAATCGCATACGACTTTCGTGGGGTGTCGTACCTATTAGAAAAATCTAATTCGGGAAAAGTTAATTTAATAAATTACAAAAATACGAGTGGAACACATCGACAAACGTGGTGTTTACATTTGTCCCGGCCGACGTATCACGTCCCAGGCCCGTGATAGTCAATTTCGACCCAATCGATTCACCACGTGCCAGGCTCGTGATAATCAGTTTTGA
>NW_017054392.1:0-232 GCF_001483705.2 Eufriesea mexicana | reverse complement strand
CATCGCGGGATAGTCGTGCGGCGCCCGCAGGGCATGTGTGCGTTTCGGTGCGGTGGTATGCGTTTTGTGTGTGCCTGTAATCGACCCGTCTCGCGTGGATGGACATGATCGTTTCGGGTGAGATTTACCTTCGCGCCGGGAGGGATATGCGGTTGTCTCGCGGGGGCGCCCTGGCAATTGCGTCGCTGCGAAGTCCAGGGCGCACCGAAATGCGAAGGGCTGGCCATCGTGG
>NW_017054391.1:0-232 GCF_001483705.2 Eufriesea mexicana | reverse complement strand
AAGCATTTCTGGAGCAATCTACGTCTGTTACGGTAGTCTTGAGCTATTTCAAATCGACAATGCACCACATATTGCATCCACCAGTATAGCACAGCAGGCGTTGGTTCATTCTTTTCAATGAATCTCTAAATTATATAACAATTCTAGAATGACAAGGTATATATCCACCGACCCTAGGGATATTAGCAATTTACAACATAGTTCTGAGTACACCGACCATCACTGTTATGTA
>NW_017054390.1:0-232 GCF_001483705.2 Eufriesea mexicana | reverse complement strand
GACATTTTCGACAAATATCGAGGTGAGCTAATTTTCTTGCATAAATAAGGAGGGAAGATTTTCGTGGGGTGCTATAGCCATTGCAGAGCTATAGAATCCGGCTGGAAAAT
The DNA here is from genome assembly GCF_001483705.2 of Eufriesea mexicana. Taxonomy (NCBI): domain Eukaryota; kingdom Metazoa; phylum Arthropoda; class Insecta; order Hymenoptera; family Apidae; genus Eufriesea; species Eufriesea mexicana. The sequence continues at coordinate 122 of NW_017054390.1, read as the reverse complement.
TCATTTATATTGTGATTCTCTACTAATATCGTGGTGATCTAACTTTCGTGCATAAATATGGAGGAAAGATTCCATTGGCGTGCTGTAACCACTGCAATGTTTTTGAATCTGGCAGGAAAATA
>NW_017054389.1:0-232 GCF_001483705.2 Eufriesea mexicana | reverse complement strand
GATCTATTCACCAAGCTATAACAGACTATTGGTTTTGTGTAGACATATCCTCTGGCAAGAGGACGGCTGTACTGGCCATCGGTTTGAAGGCGTTAAGCGATCTATTCACCAGGCTATAACAGGTTATAGATTTTGAATAGACCTATTCTCTGGAAAGACGGTGGCTGTGCTTGCCATTGGATTGAAGGCGCTTGGCGATGTATTTACCAAGCTATAACAGACAATAGACTTT
>NW_017054388.1:0-232 GCF_001483705.2 Eufriesea mexicana | reverse complement strand
GCTATAACACGCCAAAAGATTCTTTCCACCTTGCTTAAGCAAGGAAGTTGGCTCACCACGATAGTAGTCGAAAATGTCAATTAAATAGAACTTTCCACCCAGGCTCTACTGCATTGCAATGTCTATAGCACGCCAATAGAATCTACCGTGCCTATTTAGGCAAGAAAGACAGCTCACCACGATAATAGTCGAGAATGTCAATAATATTGAACTTTCCAGCAGGATTCTATAG
>NW_017054387.1:0-232 GCF_001483705.2 Eufriesea mexicana | reverse complement strand
GTGCTACACACAGATGTTCGGTGGATTACAGCACCCCACTGTGCTATACTCTAATTCGCTAGACCCTGTGGAGGCCAAAGGTAGTGGTCGCGGCACGTTAGATTGAGTTTCGCTACTTTCGGCTAGGTTAAGTGAATTTGGGTTAGGTTTGGTTATCATAGACATTTCAGCTGTACACTGCGATTCTATGGATTTCAGCGCCGTACCCTCGTCCAATGTGTCCTGCTTGTCT
>NW_017054386.1:0-232 GCF_001483705.2 Eufriesea mexicana | reverse complement strand
AGTGCCACCCGGCGGATTTCTGTGCTCTGCATTGCTCTACTATACTCTGCTCGCCTATGGGGATGCCAACAATAATTGTCGTGGCGCGATATGTTGAGTTAGGTTACGTTCGATTATGTTACGTTTGGGTAGGTTATGGGAGTAGCAATGACTTTTGTGCTGTACACTCCTATCCGGTGGAATTCCGCACCCTACTTTGCTCTACTATACTCTGCTCTTCTATGTGGTATCC
>NW_017054385.1:0-232 GCF_001483705.2 Eufriesea mexicana | reverse complement strand
CATCATAACGTTTCGAAACGTAACATAAGCGGACGTAACGTAGCACGAACAGACGAGCCACGGGCTTACGCGAGCTAGCCAGAGTATAGCAGAGCAATTTAGAACGCTGAAATCGACGGAATAGCAGCGTATAGCACAGAAGTCGAAGCTATCCCAGCAAAGCCTGAACAAAGCTAACATAACCGAACGCAACGTAGCTAAGCCTAACGTGCCGAGAGCTTTATTCCTGGCG
>NW_017054384.1:0-232 GCF_001483705.2 Eufriesea mexicana | reverse complement strand
AACAGATTATAGATTTTGAATAGACATATTCTCTGGCAAGTAGATGGCTCTACTTGCCATTGGTTGAAGACGTTAGGCGACCTTTTCTCCAAGCTATGATAGATTATAGATTTTGATTAGACCTATTCTCCGGCAACTAGATGGATGTACTTGCCATTGGACTGAAGGTGTTAGGCGACCTAATCGCCAAGCTGTGACATCTTATAGATTTTGAATAGACTTATTCTCTGGC
>NW_017054383.1:0-232 GCF_001483705.2 Eufriesea mexicana | reverse complement strand
CTTAACACGACGTGACCGCTATTACTGGCCACCCCATAGCAAAGTAGAAAATATTTGAGTGCTCTAGGGCGCAGAAATCCACCGAACATCATTGAATGGCACAAATGTCTACGCTATTCTGACCTAACATATCTAAACGTGTCGTATGCAAACGTAGCATAAGCAACCCTAATGCGCCGTGGACAACATTGCTGGCCTCCCCAGAGCCAAGCAGAAAATGCTAGAGCGCAGT
>NW_017054382.1:0-232 GCF_001483705.2 Eufriesea mexicana | reverse complement strand
ATGGATGTATGGATGTGTGGGTGGACGAATGGATGGGTGAATGGACGGAAGAGTGGACGTATGGATATACGAATGTATGGATGTACGGATGAATTGATGTATGGATTTATGTATGGGTGAATTTATTGGTGTTTGTGTGGATGTATGTATTGATGTCTGTATGGATGCCTGTATGGATGGATGGATGGGTGGATGGATGTATGGATGGATGGATGAATGGAACGATGGATGT
>NW_017054381.1:0-232 GCF_001483705.2 Eufriesea mexicana | reverse complement strand
CACTAACGAAGCCTCAGCCTACTTCACAACTGCTTCAAGAAAAAATTCAAAGGTAAAAAAAAAAGAAAATCGGTTATCATCGAACAATGAATAGTATATAAGAGAATAGTTTATTTTCCAAAAATCGCTATCATTATGAATCATGAAAAAGCTACCACAGTGAAAATTTCATTACTACTAAAGCCTCAGCCTACTCCACAACTGCTTCAAAACTAAATCCAAAAATAAAAAA
>NW_017054380.1:0-232 GCF_001483705.2 Eufriesea mexicana | reverse complement strand
TAGCACGCGAAATGGATCTTTCCTCCATACTTATGCCAGGAAGCTAGCTCAGCACGATATTAGTCGAAAATGTCGATCAAATTGGGTTTTCCCGACAGATACTTCTGCATTGCGGTGGCTATACCACTCCAATGGAATTTTTCCTTCTTATGAATGCAAGGATGAAAGTTCACCACGGTATTAGTCGAAAATGTCGATAAAATTGAATTTTCCATCCAGCTTCAATAGCATT
>NW_017054379.1:0-232 GCF_001483705.2 Eufriesea mexicana | reverse complement strand
TAACCAAACCAAACCTAACCTAGTGAAGCCAGATGTAAGCTGACTCAAAGTAACGTGTCAGGGACAGTATTCCTGGCCTCCCCAGAGACAGGCAGAGCATATTATAGCACAATAAGCGCAGCGGACATCCGTATGGCAGTGCATAACGCAAGAGTCAAAGCTACCCTGTCGTAACCTAACCCACCCTTCCGTGCTGAGACCACTATTGCGGCCCTCCCCGGAGGCAAGCAGG
>NW_017054378.1:0-232 GCF_001483705.2 Eufriesea mexicana | reverse complement strand
TTCCCATTTTTAAGATCTCTTTATCTTCTTTCGCTTTTTAAAATTCTTTCTCCTCTATTTATTTCGCTTTACTTCCTTAATTTACTTCCTTCTTTTTCTAAATCTATTGCTTTCCCTAATTTCTTTCGTTCTCTTTCTCGTTCTCCCATTTTTAAGATCTCTTTCTCTTCCTTCGTTTTTTAAAATTCCTTCTCCTCTATTTATTTTGCTTTTCTTTCTTTTTAATTCTCTT
>NW_017054377.1:0-232 GCF_001483705.2 Eufriesea mexicana | reverse complement strand
TACTAATGGAATTTCATCCACGCATATTTTTCCATGGAATCCCATTAAAATTAATCAGCCACTCTGCTTAACCCATTATACTTAGGTTCAACATTCAAATATTACGGGAATCGTCAATTAGTCATCTCGAAATAAATTTCAAGAGTATCTTATGGTTATTCGATCCTGTTTTACTTTGCTTTGGAAGAAGCTGCTTTTGACAAAATTGCATTGACAAAGATATGAAAACTCG
>NW_017054376.1:0-232 GCF_001483705.2 Eufriesea mexicana | reverse complement strand
AAGCATGCTAACTCACCACAATATAAGTCGAAAATGTCAATAAAATTGAACTTTCCAGCCCGATTCTATAGCGTTGCGAAAGCTATAGCATGCGAAATGGAACTTTCCTCCTCAATTATGCAAGAAAGTTAGCTGACCACGAGATTAGTCGAAAATGTCAATAAAATTCAACTTTCCAGCCAGATTCTGTAGCATTGCTACGGCTATAGCAAGAGAATTGAATCTTTGCTCC
>NW_017054375.1:0-232 GCF_001483705.2 Eufriesea mexicana | reverse complement strand
ACAATTGGTTATCTTAGGAGAGGGCTGCTTTGACTTTTGTGCTGTACACCGCTATTCGGTGGATTTCTACTCTATATATTGCTTTAATATGTTCTGTCCGACACTGGGGAGGCCAGTAATAACTGTCTCGGCGCGTCAGGTTGAGTCACGCTTCGTTTGGTTAGGTTATGTTAACTGGCGTTAGGTTTTGGATTGCTTTAACTTTCGTGGTATAGACTCTTGTTCGGCGGGT
>NW_017054374.1:0-232 GCF_001483705.2 Eufriesea mexicana | reverse complement strand
CATACATCTTCCCATTCATGCATCCATCGATCCATACATCCATCCATTCATACATACAACCATCCGTACTTCCATCGATCCATACATCCATCCATTCATACGTCCATCCACCGACACATCCATCCATTCATACATCCATACATACATCAGTCCATACATCCATCCATACATACATACATAGATCCATACAAACATATATCCGTACATCCATGCATTCTTACATCCATACATC
>NW_017054373.1:0-232 GCF_001483705.2 Eufriesea mexicana | reverse complement strand
CCTCGTGAGATCACGAGCAACATGATTTCTGCTACGTCAATTTTTGCCAAAGATAACGACGTACCAAAAAGAAGTTACATTCTCCATTTTATCCCCGTGATCCGAGTATGAGATTAACCCACACACACCTCCCGTGCCAACGTACCCTAGTTCCATTCGATGTTTTCTCAGGGACATCCGCATGAAAGGGATAAATTTGTGAAATATCGGGATTCGCTTCATTCGGGCTGTT
>NW_017054372.1:0-232 GCF_001483705.2 Eufriesea mexicana | reverse complement strand
ATATATCGTGATGAGCTGGCTCCTTTGCATACGTAAGGAGGAAGGATTCTTTTGCCGTACTATAGCCATTGCAATGATATAGAATCTGGCTGGAAAATTCAATTTTATTGTTATTTTCGACGAATATCGTGGTGAGCAAACTCCCTTGTGTACGTAAGGAGGAAGAAACCTATTGGTCAACTATAGCCATTGCAATGCTACATAATCTGGCTGGAAAATTCAATTTTATAGA
>NW_017054371.1:0-232 GCF_001483705.2 Eufriesea mexicana | reverse complement strand
TTTAAATCCCTTTTTGGACAATTGGAACTACATAAAAATAACCATTACTATATACTAGCCGGTAACCAGAATGCCAAACACGACTCTTGGGGTAACGTCATAAACAATAGCCGAGGTATATTGCTGAATAAGTAGAGCCTCGAAAACCAGGTCCCTTACAGACATTCCAATCATAGAACAGCAGTGCCATCCTATCCGAAAAGTAGGACCTTCATAGACCTCTGCTTAGCGG
>NW_017054370.1:0-232 GCF_001483705.2 Eufriesea mexicana | reverse complement strand
GATGTTTGGATGGATGTATATATGAATAGATGGATCTACGGGTGGATGGATGTATGTGTAGGTGTATGTATGAATGTATGGATTGATGTATGTATGGATGTATGCATGTATGTATGGATAGATGAATGGATGTTTGTATGTATGTGTGTCTGGATGTATGGATGTATGTATGTACGGATGTATTGATGTACTGATGTATGAATGCATGGATGTAAGAATGTATGCACGTACG
>NW_017054369.1:0-232 GCF_001483705.2 Eufriesea mexicana | reverse complement strand
TGTATGTATGGATGTGTGTATGGGTGTATGTATGGATGTATGGATGTACGCATGGATGTATGAATGGGTGGATGGTTGTATGGTTGGACGGATTTGTGGATGTACGGATGTGTGGGTGTATGTATGTATTCATGAGCGAATGTATGGATGTAGGGATGTGTGGATGTAGGTAGGTATGAATGTATGTATGTATGGATGAACGTATGGATGCATGTATTGGTGTATGTATGGA
>NW_017054368.1:0-232 GCF_001483705.2 Eufriesea mexicana | reverse complement strand
ACAGGTCGTACTGCGCAATAGACGTTTTTTGCCTTCTATTTCCAAAATTAGGTTTTTGACTCCGGTTTTTTTCATTTAACCGTGTACAGTAAATTCTTCCCTAACGGGATTGGATATTTTTTTTTGCGTTTGGGGCGTGCCTGCACGAAGCAATCGAATTTATCTTTGGATTAACATAAGCATTAGTTTCATGGTTTAAGTAAAATAATAAATCAACAGGTTATGGACCCAG
>NW_017054367.1:0-232 GCF_001483705.2 Eufriesea mexicana | reverse complement strand
CTTCCAGCCTGATTCTACTGCACTGCAAGGACTATAGCACTCCGAACGGATCTTTCCCCCGTAGCTATGCGAGGAAGTTATCTCACCACGAAATTAGTCGAAAATGTCAGTGAAAATGAATTCTCCAGGAAGATTCTATTGCACTGCAATGCCTATTGCACGCCAATAATATCTATCCTACTTATATATGCGAGAAAGTTCTCTCACCACCATATTAGCCGAAAATGCCAAT
>NW_017054366.1:0-232 GCF_001483705.2 Eufriesea mexicana | reverse complement strand
CGGTACGTTGGATTAGAATGGGATAGCTATGACTTTGTGCTTCACACTGCTATTCTATAGACCGCTGTGCTCTACTGCGCTCTCTCATATTCTGCTTGTCTCTGGGGAATCCAGCAATAGTGGTCGATGCACGTTATGTCTAGTTATTCTACCTTTGGATAGGTTAGGCTTGGTCTGGTTTGGTTATGACGGCTTTGACTTTTGTGCTGTAAACAGCTATTCATTGGATTTT
>NW_017054365.1:0-232 GCF_001483705.2 Eufriesea mexicana | reverse complement strand
ATATTCTGCTGGACTCTGTGGAGGACAGCTACAGCGGTCTAGGCTCGCTAGGTTAAGCTAGGCCACGTTTGGCTATGTTACGTTCATTCGTTGAATCCCTGCGCTCCACATTTCTCTACTAATCTCTGCTCGACTCCCGGGAAGCCGGCTATGCTGACCGTGGCAAGTAGGGTTCATTTAGATTACGTTTTGTTAGCCTAGGATATGTTGAGTATGATTAGGATAACTTTGA
>NW_017054364.1:0-232 GCF_001483705.2 Eufriesea mexicana | reverse complement strand
TACTTTGAATAGACCTATTCAATGGCAAGTAGTAGGCTGTACTTGCAATTGGATTGAAGGCGTAAGGCGATCTATTCACCAAGCCATAACATATTATAGACTTTGAATAGACCTATTCTATGGCAAGAAGATGGCTGCACTTGCCATTGGATTGGAGGCGATAGGCGACCTATTCACCAAGCTATAGAAGGTTATATATTTTGAATAGACCTATTCTCTGACAAGTAGGTGG
>NW_017054363.1:0-232 GCF_001483705.2 Eufriesea mexicana | reverse complement strand
AATCTGGCTGGAAAATTCAATTATATTGTAATTTTCGACTAATATCGTGGTGAGCTAACTGTCCTGCATAAATAAGGAGGAAAGATTCCATTGACGTGCTGTCGACATTGCATTGCATGAGTATGAGGATGGAAAATTCAATTTTATTGACATTTTTAACTAATATAGTGGTGAAGTATCTTTCTTCCATAAATAAGGGGGAAAGATTCTCTTCTCGAGTTATAGCAATTGC
>NW_017054362.1:0-232 GCF_001483705.2 Eufriesea mexicana | reverse complement strand
ACTATTCTTATCATAAGGGGTTAAATGTGTGGATTTTGGTTTTATTAGTGTGAATGCGAGTGTGTGAGGCACGAATGTAGATATGTATGTTTTTTGGAAGTGCGAGTGAAAGATCTAGAATGCGTGGTATCGTGCAATTGTTACAGGTCAGAGCCAATATATTGTGAGAAGAGTCAGTTTGCTATGAAAAGCGTGAAAGTGAACAGTGACAAGATAATAATAGTATTAAGAG
>NW_017054361.1:0-232 GCF_001483705.2 Eufriesea mexicana | reverse complement strand
AGAACAACGTAGAGCACAGAAATCCACCGAATAGAAGTATATAGCGCAAAAGTCAAAGTTATATCTATCCTAACCTCACCAAACGTGGCACACCCAAGCGCAACATAATGAAACCTAACGTGACGAGACCATTATTGCACGCCTCTCTACCACCAACCAGAACGTATCGGAGTAGAGTAGGGCGCAGAGGTCCATAGAATGGCGGTGCATAGCAGATAAGTCAAAGAAAACC
>NW_017054360.1:0-232 GCF_001483705.2 Eufriesea mexicana | reverse complement strand
TCTCTGCACGGTAGGCTGAGGTATGTTACGTTCGTTTCCGTTACGTTTGGCCGGGATAGGATGTGGTAGCCTCGACTTTCGTGCCACACGCTGCTATACGGTCGATTTTTGCGCTCCATGGTGGCCTAATGTGTTCTGCTTGGCTCTGCAAAGGCCAGCAATTGTGGTTTCTGCGCGTTCGTTTGAGATATATAAAGTTTGGCTGGGCTAGCTTAGGTTAGGTTTGGTTAAG
>NW_017054359.1:0-232 GCF_001483705.2 Eufriesea mexicana | reverse complement strand
ACATTTGGCCAGGTTTGGGCGGGATAACTGTCACTTTTGTGCCATACGATGCTGCTCGCACGATATCTGCGCTCTGTATTGCTCTACTAGCGGCAGCTCGACCCTTGGGAGGCCTGCAATTGTCTTCGCGGCACGTTAGGTTTTGTAAGAATGCGTTCGGTTTGGTTATGGTACGTTGCAGTAGACTAGTATAGCTTCGACTTTCTTGTTGTAAACAGTTATTAGGTGGAAT
>NW_017054358.1:0-232 GCF_001483705.2 Eufriesea mexicana | reverse complement strand
TTCTACCGTCTCCATTTTCACTAACTTCATTTTCCCTGTTTTCAATAATATTCAATAATATTTTTCCTAACCTAATAAAATTAAAAACAAAATTAAATATTAAATACTCTGCAGTCATTCTTTAATATCCTACAAATTAATACAAAATAACTTCTTGCTATCTCTACAATCGAAACTTTTGGCTTTCATGAGCCACTTTGAAAGAACATGAATTGTTTTGGGGCACACAAAA
>NW_017054357.1:0-232 GCF_001483705.2 Eufriesea mexicana | reverse complement strand
TACTTGCCAGAGAATAGGTTTATTCAAAATATATAATGTGTTATAGCGTGGCGAATAGGTTGTATAACCCTTTCATCCAATGGCGATTACAGCTATCTACTAGCCCAGGAGTAGGTCTATTCAAAATCTGTAACCTGTTATAGCATTGCGAATAGATGGCATAACGCCATCAATCCAATGGCAAGTACAGTCATCTACTTGCCAGAGAATAGGTCTCTTCAAAATCTATGAT
>NW_017054356.1:0-232 GCF_001483705.2 Eufriesea mexicana | reverse complement strand
GAAAATACAAATTTATTAACATTTTCGACTAATATCATGGTGAGCTATTTTTCTTTCATAAATCAGGGGGATCGATTCATTTGGCGTGCTGCAGTCGTCGCTGTGCTATAGAGTACGGCTGGAATATTCAATTTTATTGACATTTTCGACTAATATCGTGGTGAGCCACCTTCCTTGTATATATAAGGAGGAAGGAATCTATTGGCGTGCTATGGGCATTGCAAAGCTATAG
>NW_017054355.1:0-232 GCF_001483705.2 Eufriesea mexicana | reverse complement strand
GACTAGCAATGCTGGCATCCCCAGAGAAAAGCAGGGCATATTAGAACTACCTAGAGCGCAGGATTCCACCGAATGGCGGTGTATAGGAAAAAGTCCAGATTATCCTATCCTAACCTAACCAAACGTTACATAACCGTATGCAATATATCTCCACTTTAGGTGCAGGGACCACTATTCCTGGCATCGACAGGGCGAGGCGGGTCACACTAGAAAACGGTATAGCGCGTAAATC
>NW_017054354.1:0-232 GCF_001483705.2 Eufriesea mexicana | reverse complement strand
GCAGTATATACAGAGCACCGTAGAGCGTAGAAATCCTAGGAATATCGGTGTACAGCATGAAAGCCAAAGCTATCCTCGCCTAACATTACCAATCGTAACATTACCAAACGAACACTTATACAACCTATGTTGCCGTGACCATCACTGCCGGCCCGCGCAGAGCCGAGCCGGGTATAATAGGGCTAAGTAGAGCGCAGGAATCCATTGTATAGCTGTGTGTAGCACAAAGGTG
>NW_017054353.1:0-232 GCF_001483705.2 Eufriesea mexicana | reverse complement strand
CCTATTCATCAAGCTATAACAGATTATAGATTTTGAATAGACCTATTCTCTGGCAAGTAGATGGGTTTACTTGCCGGTGGATTGTAGGCGTTATGCGATCTATACACGAAGCTAAGACAGCTTATAGATTTTGAAAATACTTATTCTCTGGCAAGTAGATGACTGTACCTGCCATTCGATTGAATGCGTTAGGCGATCTATTCACCAAGCTATAACAGGTTGTAGATTTTGA
>NW_017054352.1:0-232 GCF_001483705.2 Eufriesea mexicana | reverse complement strand
TATACCGATGACGACGTGACCCCGTCCACTAAACGGCGATTCCTCACGTCCACTAGCAAACCGTAATAGCCCAAAAAGTCCTCCCCGATTATTGGCTTCGACACATCCGCTACCACGAAACGCCACGAAAACGCGCGACGTAACCCTAAATTCAGGGTTAGCGTGACCACCCCGTATGTCGCGATCTTCGATCCATTTGCCGCGAACAGCACATGTCGCGACGCCCGGCGCG
>NW_017054351.1:0-232 GCF_001483705.2 Eufriesea mexicana | reverse complement strand
ATGAGTGCATGGATGGATTGATTTGTGGATGTATTTATGAATGGATTGATGGGTGTGTGGATGGGTGGATGTATGGATGGATGGATGTATGGATGGATGGGTGTATTAATGTATGGACGTTTCTATGTATTGATGTATGAATGTATGGCCGTATTTGCGTTACGGATGTACGCATGTATGTATGCATGAATGTATGTATGTAAGAATACATGGATGTACGGAGGCATGGTTG
>NW_017054350.1:0-232 GCF_001483705.2 Eufriesea mexicana | reverse complement strand
TTGGTTATGTTAGGAGAGTGCAGCTTTGACTTTTGTGCTATACACCGCTATTCGGAGGACTTCTAATCTCTACATTTCTCTACTATGCTCTGTCCGACTCTGTGGAGGCCAGTAATAGTTGTCTCGACGCGTCAGGTTGAGATAAGCTACGTTCGGTTTGGGTATGTTAGCTTGGGGTCGGTTTGGATAGCTTCAACTTTCGTGGTATAAACAGAATTTCGGTGGATTACTG
>NW_017054349.1:0-232 GCF_001483705.2 Eufriesea mexicana | reverse complement strand
TAGATGTAGACAATGCATTGTATCAGATACTGCCCGGAAAACTCAATCTTATTGACATTTTCGACTAATTTTGCGGTGAGCAAACCTTTCTGCGTAAATAAGGAGGAAAGATTCTATTGGTTTGCTGTAGCTATTGCATTGCAGTAGAACCTACTTGAAAAGTTCAATACTGCTGACATTCTCGACTAACATCGCGGTGAGCAAACGAATCTGTATAAATACGAAGGAAAGA
>NW_017054348.1:0-232 GCF_001483705.2 Eufriesea mexicana | reverse complement strand
GCGGATTTCTGCACTTTGCTGTCCTGAAATGTGTTCTGCTCGACTCTGGCAGGGCCAGCAATGATGGCATGGGCACGTTACTTTGAGTTAGTCTACGTTTGGTTAGGCTAGGTTCGGTCCGGTATGGTTAGGGTGTCTTTGACTTTTGCGATTTACGCTACTGCTTGGTGGATTTCTGTGATCTACGACGCTGTAGTATATTCTGGTTGGCTCTGTGGAAGTCAGCACTAGT
>NW_017054347.1:0-232 GCF_001483705.2 Eufriesea mexicana | reverse complement strand
AAAATAATTGCCTTACTGGTTAGAGAACATTCGATTCTATACAGGAGTAATAAAATATCCTAATGCACAGTCGAAGTTTAGAATGTATAAACGATAATACATATCTACTTTGCAATTGAACGTCAAGATTGAAGAAAAATTGGGAAAATTGTTTACAGGCTGCCTATTTAGTGTAAAAATATTCAAATATATTACAGGACAATCAAAATCTAGAATCTAGTACGGTCGACGA
>NW_017054346.1:0-232 GCF_001483705.2 Eufriesea mexicana | reverse complement strand
GACAGATATGACTTTCGTGGTATACGCTGCCATACGGTGGATATCTACGCTCTACTCTCCCATGTTATTCTCTGCTTGGCTCCGTGGAGGCCAGCAGTACTGGTCGCTGCACTTTAGAGTGAGTTGTATTACGTATGGTTCGGTTAAGTAATGTTGGGTTAGGTTGAGCAGCTTTGACTATTGTGCCCAACACCGATATTCTATTGACATCTGTGCTCTATCGTGCTATGTC
>NW_017054345.1:0-232 GCF_001483705.2 Eufriesea mexicana | reverse complement strand
CAATCCCATGGGCTTCAGGGTTCTACTTTGCTCTATCATATTATGATTGCCACTACGGACGCCAGGAATAGTGCTCTCGGGGCGATAGTTTCTGTCACGTTACGTTTGGTTTGGTTATGCTAGGTTAGGTTTGGTCAGCATATCTTTGACATATGTGCTATACACAGCCATTCGATGAATTGATACGCTCGACATTGCTCTACTGTACTCTGATCGGCTCTGGGGTGGCCAT
>NW_017054344.1:0-232 GCF_001483705.2 Eufriesea mexicana | reverse complement strand
AGCGAGGAATTTCTTGATCCCTCTATGCCGGACTCGGGTCGGTTTCGTGTTAAGGGGTCGTTCAGCGACTTGGTGGACGATGTATCGTTTCGTGGGAATTCTTTTAGGCTTCTCGAATATCCAGCGGAAAAATTTATCGATTCCAAAATATATGTTCGGTTAAAGAAAGTCAATGAATACAATAATCGTGTTAGCTGCACGTCTGTGCCATGAAGAAAATGATCCGTCATTT
>NW_017054343.1:0-232 GCF_001483705.2 Eufriesea mexicana | reverse complement strand
GGCTATAGCAAGTGAATTGAATCTTTCCTCCTTATATATGCAAGAAAGATAGCTCACCACGATATTAGACCAAAATGTCAAAAAATTGAGTTTTCCAGTCACATTCTATATCATTACGTCGGCTATAGCACGCCAATTGAATTCTTCCTCCTTGTTTATGAAAGAAAGATAGCTCACCATGATATTAATCGATAATGTCGACAAAATTGTATTTTCCAGCAGCAAACCATGT
>NW_017054342.1:0-232 GCF_001483705.2 Eufriesea mexicana | reverse complement strand
AGTGCTATAGCCAATGCATTGCATTAGAATCTGGCTGGAAAATTCAATTTTATGGACATTTTTGACTAATACCGTGGGAAGCTACGTTTCTTGCATAAATAAGGAGGAAATATCCTATTGGCGTGCTGTACCCTTTGCAATGCTATAGAATCTGGCTGGAAAGTTCATATTTATTGACAGTTTCGACTAATATCGTGGTGAGCTAACTTTCTTGCATAAGTAAGGAGGAAAG
>NW_017054341.1:0-232 GCF_001483705.2 Eufriesea mexicana | reverse complement strand
ACTACTGTTACTACTACCTCTACCACTACTGCTACTACTGTCTCTACTATTACTACTACTACTGCTACTACTACTACTACTTACTGTCTGTGCTATTGCTGTCTCTACAACTACTGTCTTCTATTACTACTACTATATTGGAGTATTCGCAATCTCTGGCAGCGTTTCAGGCAATATGGCGCCGTAAAAGAACCACGCTTTCCGTTTGCGTTCGCGTGCGTTTGTCGAAGAT
>NW_017054340.1:0-232 GCF_001483705.2 Eufriesea mexicana | reverse complement strand
AATGGCAGGTACATTCATCTACTTGCCAGAGAATATTTCTATTCAAAATCTATAAGCTGTCATGGCATGGTGAATAGTTCACCGAACGCCTTCAAACCAATGGCAAGAACAGCCATCTACTTGTCAGAGAATATGTCTACTCAAAATCTATAACCTGTTATAGCTTGGCGAATAGATCGCATGACGCCTTCAATCCAATGGCAATAACAGCCATCTACTTGCCAGAGAATAG
>NW_017054339.1:0-232 GCF_001483705.2 Eufriesea mexicana | reverse complement strand
GCCGGGTCAGGTCAGGCCAGGTAAGGTCAGGTCAGGTCAGGCCTGGTCAGGTCAGGTCAGGTCACGTCAGGTCAGGCCATGTCAGATCAGGTCTGTTCAGGTCAGGTCATGCCAGGTCAGGTCAGGTCAGGTCAGTTCCGGTAAGGTCTGGCCAGGCCAGACCATGTCTGGTCAGGTCAGGTCAGTTCACTTCAGATCAGATCATGTCATGTCAGGTCACCTCAGGTGAGGT
>NW_017054338.1:0-232 GCF_001483705.2 Eufriesea mexicana | reverse complement strand
GTTTTATTTTCGGAGTATAACAAATGCAGATTGTCGTAATCGTGACAAGTGAATGCAAATTGATGTGTAAGACATCCATACAAGCAAAAAAAATCGTCATCATCGTGAGGGGCGGGAGTCAAGTGACAAACTTAGAAACCCGCATTATCGCAGGGCCGGCACTTAAGCAACAGACTCAGAAACCCGCGTTTTCACGGGACCGGTGCTCAATGTGTTAACCATTTGAGTCCCA
>NW_017054337.1:0-232 GCF_001483705.2 Eufriesea mexicana | reverse complement strand
CTTAACCAAGCTAACGTGCCGAGGACACTATCACTGGCCACACCAGAGTCGAGCAGAATATAGTAGCACAATGTAGAGCGCCGAAGTCCACCGCATAGCAGTTTATAGCAAAACATCCAAAGAGGCCCTATCAAGCCTTACTAACCTACCCTAACGAAACGTAACATAGCTCGACCCAACGTACCGAAACCACCATTACTAGTCACCCCACATCCCAGCCGAACATATTAGA
>NW_017054336.1:0-232 GCF_001483705.2 Eufriesea mexicana | reverse complement strand
ACCACATTCTATATCATTGCAAAGGCTATAGCACGCCAATAGTCTCTTTCCCCCTTACTTACGGACGGAAGTTAGGTCACCACGGTATTATTCGAAAATGTCAATGAAATTGAATTTCCCAGCACGATACTATAGCTTTGCAATGCCTATGGCACACCAATGGAATCTGTCCTCCTTATTAGTGCAAGAAAGTAAGCTCACAGCGATATTAGCCGAAAATGTCAATAAAATT
>NW_017054335.1:0-232 GCF_001483705.2 Eufriesea mexicana | reverse complement strand
GATAGCTTTGACTTTAGTACCATAGTCTGATATAAGGTGGATTCCTGCGCCCTACAGTGAGCTAATGTTTTCAGCCTGGCACTGGGAAGCCCAGTAATAGTGTCCCCGGCACGTTACGTTTTGACAGGTTACGTTCGGCTATGTTAGGTTGGGCTAAGTTCGGTTAGGGTAGCTTTAACCTTTGTGCTGTACACTGCTATTCGGTAAATTTCTGCACTCTGCTGTGCTCTAT
>NW_017054334.1:0-232 GCF_001483705.2 Eufriesea mexicana | reverse complement strand
GTACGCGAGCTCCCAGAGGATCGGCCGAGTTCCGATCCCTGTGGAACCCCGCAGTTCGTGGCCTGCACGACAGTCGTGTAACGCCCGGGATACTCGATCGAGCGCTCCGCCAAAAAATAGTCGCCTATCACCGGCATCATGTTTCGGGGAACCCTGTTGTACAACAGGACACACCGTATGGTGGCGCAGGGCAGGCTGATGAAAGCGATGGCGATATCCACGCCGACCGCCA
>NW_017054333.1:0-232 GCF_001483705.2 Eufriesea mexicana | reverse complement strand
CGCAATTTTATGACATTTTCGACTACTATCGTGGTGAGCTAACTTCCTAGCGTAAATTAGGGGGAAAGATCCTCTTGGCGTGCTATAGCCATTGCATTGATATAGAATGTGTTTGGAAAATTGAAATTTATTGACATTTTCCACTAATATCATGGTGAGCTACCTTTCTTTCATAAATAAGGAGGAAGGATTATATTGGCGTGCTATAGCCGTCGCAATGTTATAGAACATG
>NW_017054332.1:0-232 GCF_001483705.2 Eufriesea mexicana | reverse complement strand
TTCCCTAACCAGGCCACTCTTAATATAAACGAACGTAACCTAACAAAACCTATTGTTCGGCGAACACTATTTCTGGCCACCACAGAGCCAAGCAGAGCATAATAGAGGAGAGTAGAGTACAGCATTCATAGAATCGCAGTTTATGGTAGAAACTTTAAAGCTATCCAAGCGCAACCCAAACAAACACAACATATCCAGGCGCAGACTAACTCAGAGTAACGACCTGCGACCG
>NW_017054331.1:0-232 GCF_001483705.2 Eufriesea mexicana | reverse complement strand
ATCCATACATCCATCGATCCATAAATCTATCCATTCACACACCCATCCATGTATACGTCCATATATCCACACGTCCATACATCCATATACCGATCCATTCGAACTTCCATCGTTCGATACATCCACCCATCTGTATATCCATACATAAATAAACCCATACATCCTTAATTCCGTACTTTCGTCCATCAGTACCTCAATTCATCCACACTTCCAGCTATCCATACAGCCATCC
>NW_017054330.1:0-232 GCF_001483705.2 Eufriesea mexicana | reverse complement strand
TCCCGAAACAGAATGGATCTTTCTTTCTCATTCTAGAAATGCTGTAGGGTATAAGTCACCATTGAACAGAATAATCCATCGACTGCGTTGCTCCTTTGTGGATGTACTTAGTACCGACCTCTCTGCTGTATACGTCCCTAGCCATACCCATAACATTCACTGATTTTTGCAGAATGGCTGTGGAACTCAAATCGTCACTGACCTAGTTATTTGAACGCCAACGTTACTGTGT
>NW_017054329.1:0-232 GCF_001483705.2 Eufriesea mexicana | reverse complement strand
AACATATTCTGCTTGGCCCTGTGGAGCCCTAACTGTGGAGTTAGGTTACGTTCGGATGGTGTAAGTTAGGTTAAGTTCGGTAGGGATAGCTTTGACTTTCACGCTATAAACTGCTGTTCGGTTGATTCCTGCGCTCGTCGGTGCTCTACTATATTCTGCTTGTCCTTGTGGAGGCCACCAATAGTTGTCGCGGCACGTTATGTCAGAGTAGGCTATACTTGGTTAGGTTCTG
>NW_017054328.1:0-232 GCF_001483705.2 Eufriesea mexicana | reverse complement strand
CTCTACTTTTTTTACAAATTTTGTCTGTGACTCATAAATTTCTGTTTTTAATTTGGAAAGTTGCGAATTTAATATCTGAGATTACATAGTGTGTGTTAAAATGGTAGCAGTGATATTTAGAATGTGGTTTTCCGTTTTTGTTATGCATTATATTTTCATTTTCTTTGGTTATTTGTACTGTACTATACTATACTGCAGTCTTACTATACTATAGTCTTTTAGTAATCCTAAT
>NW_017054327.1:0-232 GCF_001483705.2 Eufriesea mexicana | reverse complement strand
CCATACATCCATACATATATACATCCATTCATCCATACATCCGTACGTTCGTCCATCCATTCCCCAATCCATCCATACATCCACCCATCCATACATCCAACCATTTATACATCCATCGAACCATCTATCCATCCATCCATACAAGCACCCATCCATACATTCATCGATTAGCACACCTATCCATACATACATCCATAAATATATGCACCCATACAACCATACATCCGTACAT
>NW_017054326.1:0-232 GCF_001483705.2 Eufriesea mexicana | reverse complement strand
TGACATTTTCTACAAATACCGCGGTGAGCTAGCTATCCTGTATGAATACGGACGAAAGATTCTATTGGCGCGCAATAGCCATTGCAATGCTATAGAATATGGATGGAAAATTCAGTTTTATCGACATTTTCGAATAATATCGTGGGGATCTGACTTTCTGGCATAAATATGTAGGAAAGATTCTATTGGCGTGCTATGGCCATTGCAATGCTATAGAATCTGGCTAGAAAAT
>NW_017054325.1:0-232 GCF_001483705.2 Eufriesea mexicana | reverse complement strand
GGCACAGTAGAGCGGAGAAGCCAACCGAAAAGCAGTATGTAGCACAAAGGTCAAAGGTGCCCTCTCCTATCATAACCAATCGTAACAATACCATACAAAACCAAACGCAACCATACGTGTCGCCACCACTATTGCTGGCCCCGCAGGGCCAAGCAGTATATACTAGAGGACAGTAGAGCCCAGAAAGCCACCAAATAGCAGTGCATAGCGCAAAAGTCGATGTTATCCTATC
>NW_017054324.1:0-232 GCF_001483705.2 Eufriesea mexicana | reverse complement strand
CACATCCATACAAACATCCATACATACATCCGTTCTTCCGTTTATCCACCCATCCATTTATTCATTCTTCCGTCATTCAACCCATCCATTCATTCACTCACACATCCATACATCCATACATCCATACATCCATATATCCGTCCAACCATACAACCGTCCATCCATTTATACAACCATACGTACATCCGCACATCCTTACACACACCCATACAAACATCGATACATACATCCA
>NW_017054323.1:0-232 GCF_001483705.2 Eufriesea mexicana | reverse complement strand
GCTATGTTACGCTTGTTTATGTTAGTCTAGGTTAAGTTTGGTTAGGATAGCTTTGACTTCCGTGCTGTGCACAGCTATTCTGTGAATTCCTGCCCTCTGCTGTTATCTAATTTGCCCTACTTTGCTTTGGGTAGGCCAGAAATTGTGGCCGTGGCACGTTAGGTATAGGTACGTCACGTTTGGTTACGTTATGTTGGCATTCATTAGGTTTAGATGTCTTTGACCTTTCTGC
>NW_017054322.1:0-232 GCF_001483705.2 Eufriesea mexicana | reverse complement strand
AGCACGCCAATAGAATCTTTCCTGCTCATTTAAACAAGAAAGTTCGCTCACCACGATATTAGTCGAAAATGCAGATAGAATTGAATTTTCTTGCCAGACTCTATAGCATTGCAATTGCTATAGCACGCCTATAGCATCTTTCCTCCTTATTTAATCAAGAAAGATTGCACACCACGATACTAGCCGTAAATGTCAATAAAATTCATGTTTCCCTTCATATTCTATAGAATTG
>NW_017054321.1:0-232 GCF_001483705.2 Eufriesea mexicana | reverse complement strand
AGAGCAAAGCATAGCATATTAGAGAAATATAAGGGGCACAAGTCCACCGAATCACCGTGTACAGCACAAGAGTCAAAGCATCTATATCCCAACCTAGCCAACGTAACATATCCAAACGTAGCCTAATTCAGCCTAACGTGGAGAGACCACTATTGCTTCCATCCGCAGGGCCGAGCGGAACACATTAGAGGAAAGCAGCGCTCAGATGTCCATAGCAGCGCAGTTTATAGCC
>NW_017054320.1:0-232 GCF_001483705.2 Eufriesea mexicana | reverse complement strand
GAGCACTATTCCTGTCGTCCACAGAGACATGCAGACTGTGATGGCGCACAGAAGAGCGTAGAAGTCCATAGAATAGCCGCGTTTCGCACAAAAGTCGAAGCAATCCTGACCAAACACAACGTAGCATACCCTAACCAAACGTAACATAACCCAACCTAACGTGCCGCGGCCACTATGGCTGGCATCCAGAGGGTCGAGCAGAGTATAGTCGAGCAACGTATAGCGCTGAATT
>NW_017054319.1:0-232 GCF_001483705.2 Eufriesea mexicana | reverse complement strand
ACGCGCCTAACCGTGCGTAACATGACTGAGCCAAACGTGGCGAGAACACTATTGCTGGCCCCCGCAGTGCCAAGCAGGAAATACTAGTAGAGAGGGGAACTTTGTAATCCATAGTGTCGCAGTATAAATTAGAAAAGTCAAAGCTACACAGACCTAACTGAAAGCAACGGAACATATACAAACATGGCCTAACTGAAGCTAAAGTGCCTAGACCGCTATTCTTGCACTCCCC
>NW_017054318.1:0-232 GCF_001483705.2 Eufriesea mexicana | reverse complement strand
ATTGATATTTTCGACTAATAGCGTGGTGAGCTAATTTTGTTGCGTAAATAAGGAGGAAAGATAATATCGGCATGCTATAGGCATTGCAATGCTACAGAATCTGACTGGAAAATTCAATTTCACTGACATTTTCGACTAATATTGTGGTGAGCTAATTTTGTTGCATAAGTAAGGAGGAAAGATGCTATTGGCATGCTATAGCCAGTGCAATACTATAGAACCTGACAGGAAA
>NW_017054317.1:0-232 GCF_001483705.2 Eufriesea mexicana | reverse complement strand
GTTTGCTCGCCACGATAGAAGACGAAAATGTCAATATAATTGCATTTTTCTGTCAGATTCTATTGCAATGAAATGGCTATATCAAACCAAAAGGATCTTTCCGCCTTATGTATGCAGAAACACTTGCTCACCGCGATGTTAGTCGAAAATGTCAATGGAGTTGAACTGCTCAGTCAGATTCTGTGGCAATGCAATGGCTATAGCAAACCAATAGGATCTTTCCTCCTTATTT
>NW_017054316.1:0-232 GCF_001483705.2 Eufriesea mexicana | reverse complement strand
AGCTTTGCTACGTTAGGTTGTGTCATGTTAGCTTGGGCTAAGCTTGGATATCTTTGACTTTTCAGATGTACACTAACATGCTATGGATTTCTGCGCCATATACTGCCCTAATAAGCTGTGCGTGTCTCTGGGGAGGACAGCAACAGTGGTAGCTCCACGTTAGGTTTGATTAGGTTACGTTTGGATAAGCTAGGTTACGCTGGGTTATTTCGGGGCAGTTGTGACTTCTGTG
>NW_017054315.1:0-232 GCF_001483705.2 Eufriesea mexicana | reverse complement strand
ACTGCTATTCGGTCAATTTCTGTGCTCTTCGTTGCTCTTATATGTCCTGCTTGGCACTGGAAAACCCAGCAACAGCGGTCTCGGCGCGTTATTTTGAGTTATGTTACGTTTGGTTATGTCATGTTTTGTTAGGTTGGGATAGGTATCTTTAACTCGCTCGCTGTACACTGCTATCCGGTGGATTTCTGCGCTCTACTGTTCCCTAATGTGCTCCGGCTTGCTCTGGGTAGGT
>NW_017054314.1:0-232 GCF_001483705.2 Eufriesea mexicana | reverse complement strand
TTTTACAAAGTTAGGATAGGATAGGTAAGGTTAGGTCAGGTTAGGTTAGGTCAGATTAGGCCAGGTCTGGTCAGGTCAGGTCAGATCATGTCATGTCAGGCCAGGGCAGGCCTGGCCAGGTCATGCCAGGCAAGATCTGGTAGGGTTACGTTAGGTGAGGTCAGATCATGCCAGGCCAGGCCAGGTAGGGTCACGACAGGAACGGACAGTTCGAGTCAGGGCAGGCTAGGAC
>NW_017054313.1:0-232 GCF_001483705.2 Eufriesea mexicana | reverse complement strand
CAGGGATCTGCGGAGTACGGTTAGTCCTGATGCTGATTGACGCTGGATTCGCGTACGAAACAGGCAGAGTTCACGGAACGGAGTCGTCGTTCAGTTAGGAATCGAGATTGAAGATGTAATCGAAACAGGGTACTCGATTCTTTTGCAGATGATGGAATTCTCTTTGACATCTATTAGAATTGAATGCACGAAGAGTCTTCGATATCGGTGTCTTCCAAGCCGCATGTCGTCA
>NW_017054312.1:0-231 GCF_001483705.2 Eufriesea mexicana | reverse complement strand
TGCAATGGCAATAGCACGCCAATAGAATCTTTCCACCTTATTTATGCGTGGACGGTAGGTCACAACGATATTAGTCTAAGATGTCAATAACATTGTATTTTCCAACCAGATTCTTTGTCATTGCAACGGCTACAGGGCGCAAATTGAATCTTTCATCGTTATTTATGGAAGAAAGTTTGCTCACCACGATATTAGTCGAAAATGCCATTAAAATTGAATTTTCCAACCACA
>NW_017054311.1:0-231 GCF_001483705.2 Eufriesea mexicana | reverse complement strand
TAGGTCTATTCAAAATCTACAACCTGTTATAACTTGGTGAATAGATCGCCTTACGCCTTCAATAAAATGGCAGGTACAGCCATCTACTTGCCAGAGAATAGGCCTATTCAAAACATATAGTTCGATATAGCTTGCTGAATAGGTCGCATAACGCCTTCAACCAATGGAAATTTCAGCCATTTACTTGCCAGAGAATAGGTCTATTGAAAATCTATAACCTGTTATAGCTTG
>NW_017054310.1:0-232 GCF_001483705.2 Eufriesea mexicana | reverse complement strand
GTTAGAATGAAGCAAACATAAATTTAAAAAATCAGTATCGCCGAACACTGGTAACCACCATGCTAGTCAACGTGTCAATCAATATATATTTGTCATTTAAATATAATATCCACGACCAAACACGATCCTAGCGTTTCTTTGATGGTATAGTCGTATCGAGAAAACGTTAGCTGGAATATCGATACTCTATTTAATTAAACGACACGAAAGAAGAGTCAAAAGAAGAGCAACG
>NW_017054309.1:0-232 GCF_001483705.2 Eufriesea mexicana | reverse complement strand
CCTAGCCCAAACAAACGTAACCTCTCCCATCGTAGCCAAACACAACGTGATGGGCCGCGACCACAATTGTTGGTATCCCCAGGCCGAAGCAGAGAATATCAGAACACAGTAGAGCGCTGAAGTCCACCGAATAGCGGTGTATAGCACAAAGGTCAAAGCCACCCTAACCGAACTTAGCCTAACCGAACCTAACCAAAGGTAACATGACAAAACGTAACGTGAGGCGACCGCC
>NW_017054308.1:0-232 GCF_001483705.2 Eufriesea mexicana | reverse complement strand
AACTCAGCGTATCGTGCCCCGACCACCATTTCTCGCCTCCACAGCGCCAAGCAGAATAAACTACAGCACAGCAGAGCGCTGAAATCTACCGAAAACAGTGTAAAGCGCAAAAGTGGAAGCTACCCTATTGTAACATAGCCAAACTTAACGTAACAAAACGTAGCATTAGTCAACGTAACGTGCCTCGTACACAATTGCTGGCATCCCCAGAGTTGAGCAGAACATATCAGTG
>NW_017054307.1:0-231 GCF_001483705.2 Eufriesea mexicana | reverse complement strand
TTATAGAAATTTTCGACTAACATCGTGGTGAGATAACTTTCTTCCATATATAAGGAGGAATGACTCAATTGGCGTGCTATAGCCATAGCAATGCAGTAGAATCTTCCTGGAAAATGCAATTGTAATGACATTTTCGACTAATATCGTGGTGAGATAACTTTAATGCACAAATAAGGAGGGAAGATTCTACTGGCGTGCTATAGCTATTGCATTGCTAGAGCATCAAGCTGA
>NW_017054306.1:0-232 GCF_001483705.2 Eufriesea mexicana | reverse complement strand
CAAACCCATCGTTACGTGCCGCGACCACTACTGCAGGCTTCCACTGGGCCATGCAGATTACTGCAGAGCACAGTAGAGGGCAGGAATCCATCGAATAACTGTGCACAGCACAAAAGTCAAAGCTGTCCCTTCCTAACCCGACCAAATCTAACATGAGCAAACGTAATAGAACACAACCTAACGTGGCGCGACCACTATTACTGGCCTCCCAGAGCCAAGCAGAACATGTTAG
>NW_017054305.1:0-232 GCF_001483705.2 Eufriesea mexicana | reverse complement strand
GATACTCGGCGGATTTCTGTGCTCTAATTTGCTCTAATATGCTATGCTTGGCGCTGGGGAGGCAAGCAATGAAGGTCTCGGCTCGTTAAGTTTAGTTATTCTACGTTCGTTCAGGTTAGGTTAGGTCAGGTTAGGTTAGGTATTGTTAGGTAATGAAATCTTTGACGTTTGTGCTATACAATGCTATTTGGGCGCTTTCTGTGGTCTACTGTGCTCCAGTTTATTCTGTTTG
>NW_017054304.1:0-232 GCF_001483705.2 Eufriesea mexicana | reverse complement strand
CCAACCTGACGTTCCACGACAGCTATTGCTGGCCTCGCGAGAGCTAACCAGAGTATAACAGGGTAATGCCGAGCGCTGAAATATTCCGAATAGCGGTGTAGAGCGTGGACGTCAAAGCTAGCCTAACCAAACCTAATAGAACGTAGCCCAGCCAAACGTAACAGAACTTAATCTAACGTGCCGAGAGAACTACTCCTCGCGTCCACAGAGGCAAGCAGAATGTGATAGCGCT
>NW_017054303.1:0-232 GCF_001483705.2 Eufriesea mexicana | reverse complement strand
TTTATTATATGGTCATCTTTGGTCATGTTTAATTAATTCTGACAGTGATTTTTAATATTAAGAATGGTTTCAATTTGTAATTTCTTTTGGTATCTCTTAATAAATTTTGTTTGTCTATTTTATTATGTATTTATTTTTGTTCATTTTTAATTGATTCGAAGTCTGTTACTTAATATTTAGATTGGTCCCGATTTGTTACTCTTTCGATATTCGTCGATAAAGTTTATTTTAG
>NW_017054302.1:0-232 GCF_001483705.2 Eufriesea mexicana | reverse complement strand
CAGAGAACAGTAAAGCATTGCGAAGCGCAGAAATCCACCGGGTGGTACTGCATAGCACAAAGTTCAATGCGATTCTATTCCAACATGTCCAAACGTAACATACCCTGTCGTTACCTAACTGAACGTAAAGCGCCACGACCACGATTATTGGCCTCCCCAGTTTCGAGCAGATGGTAGTGGAGCACAGTAGAGCATAGACATCCACCGAATAACAGTATATACCACGAAAGTC
>NW_017054301.1:0-232 GCF_001483705.2 Eufriesea mexicana | reverse complement strand
TTTTTTATTGAACCATATTTTATTTAATCTTTTATATTCTTTATTATACTTTGATGCTGAATTTATAGTATTTCATATACCAATGGTTTAATAGCCTTTGCTAAACCTATATCCTCACAATCTCCTACCTTCAAGTCATACAAGGATTACAATTTTATAAATTTTAATATATTTATGTATGTGTGAAGAATTTTCGAATAATTGTTTTCATTCAAATCTTCATTGTGAACTT
>NW_017054300.1:0-232 GCF_001483705.2 Eufriesea mexicana | reverse complement strand
GGGTTGCTTTGACTTTCGTGGTATAGACTGTTGTTCGGCGGATTTCTGCTCTCTACTGTGCCCCAGTATGTTTTGCTTGATTCTGACTAGGACGGCAACAATGTTCTCGGCACGTTAGTTTGATACATATAACGTTTGGTAAGGTTAGGATAGGACAGCTTTGGCTTTGATGCCACACCGCTTTTCGGTGGATTCCTGCGCTTTACTGCGCTCTAGCGTACTCTGCTTGGCA
>NW_017054299.1:0-232 GCF_001483705.2 Eufriesea mexicana | reverse complement strand
GCTCTGGGGAGGCCAGCAATAGTGGCCTCGTCTCGTTAGCGTGAGATAGACATCGTTTGGTTATGTTAAGTTTGGCCAGGTTATGATTGGGCAGCAAAGACTTTTGTGCTATACACGGCTATTCTGTGGATCTCTGCGCACTACATTGCTCTAATATGCTCTGCATGTGTCTTGGTAGACCAGCAATAGTTTTCTCGGCACGATACCCTAAATTAGGCTACGCTGGATTTGG
>NW_017054298.1:0-232 GCF_001483705.2 Eufriesea mexicana | reverse complement strand
AAACCGAGAACTTGAAGACGGAGGGAAAGGCCCACGCTTGAAACGCTGATAGAGACCAACCAAAACATTTTGTACGTAAAGGGAGAGAAACTAGGGCATACAACAGCCACAGAACACAGTTAAATTAACCAATGACACTCCGATTAATGTACGACAGTACATGTATCCCCCGGTCCATCGCAAAGAAATCGACACGCAAATGAAAGAGCTACTAGAGAACGGTCTAGTCGCG
>NW_017054297.1:0-232 GCF_001483705.2 Eufriesea mexicana | reverse complement strand
TAACTATTACCACTTGTTCATTCTCCATCTCTTCAATGAAACCCATATTTCCATGTCGATGCTGCACATTTTTCTCTGTTGATACATAAGCAGCCTCTTTTCTCTTTCTTGATTCCGCATAATATGTATTCCTTCTTCTCACTTCTTTCATTCGAGCCTCCCTCTTTTGTTTATATGCCTCAACCCCATCATTCTGAAATATAACATATTAGTACTATTCAACGACATTTCT
>NW_017054296.1:0-232 GCF_001483705.2 Eufriesea mexicana | reverse complement strand
AACGCTGAAATCGCCCGAAGAGTAGCGTACAGCAAAAATGTAAGAGGTATCCCAACCTAATCTCACCTATCCTAGCCTAACGAGAGTAACCAATCCGAACCTAAATTGCCTAGCCCAGAATTGCTGGTTAGGTTATGTTAGGTTAGGTTTGGTTAGGTTAGGTCGTATTAGATGGAGGTAGAGCGCAGATGTCCATAGAGTGGCAGTGTATTGCACGAAAGTCTGTTATATC
>NW_017054295.1:0-231 GCF_001483705.2 Eufriesea mexicana | reverse complement strand
GACTAATGTGGTGAGCTAACTTTCTTTCATAAATAAGGAGGAAATATACTGTTGGCGTGCTATAGGCGTTACAATGCAACAGAATCTTGCTGCAAAATTCAATTTTATTGACATTTTCGTCTAGTATCGTGGTGATCTATCTTCCTTTCATAGGTAAGGAGGAAAGACGCATTTGGCGTGCTGTATCCATTGAAATGCTTTAGAGTCAGGCTGGAAAGTTCAATTATATTG
>NW_017054294.1:0-232 GCF_001483705.2 Eufriesea mexicana | reverse complement strand
TTTGTCTCATGACAAACCATCCTTGAAGGAACCCTATCATAAATCAACCTTCTGACTTTTGCTCAGGAATGCACTTATAATTTGGGGTACATAGCGTCATGGAACTAGCGCCATATTGCATGTTGGACGTGTGAAGTGATTTATCGAGTATTTTTCAGTATTTTATTTGAAAACGTGTACAAGGGAGAGATTAAAGGTGGTTCTCTTACTTCATTTTTGCTATCTTGGTCGA
>NW_017054293.1:0-232 GCF_001483705.2 Eufriesea mexicana | reverse complement strand
GACTTTTGTGCTGCATACTGCTTTTCGGTGGATTTCTTAGCTCTACTGTGCTCTAATATGCCCTGCTTGGCTCTGGAGTGGACATAAATAGTGGTCGTGGCACGTTATGTTTAGTTGCTCTACCTTTTGTTAGGCTAGTTTCGGTCTGGTCAGGTTTGGATATAATTGTCACATGTGCTATACGCAGAGATTCGGTGTATTCCTGCCTTCCACTTCGCTCTCCTCTAATCTG
>NW_017054292.1:0-232 GCF_001483705.2 Eufriesea mexicana | reverse complement strand
AATTCACCGAAATTCTTCGGCTAATTCGTTTTGATAAGAAAAATGAAAGAAACCAACGATTGCGAACAGATAAATTTGCATTAATTTCTGAAGTGTAGAATAAATTCATTGAAAATAGCCAAATGTGTTATATATCAGGAGCTGCCATTACAGTTGGTGAACAATTATTCCCGACCAAAGCCAAATGTAAATTTACGCAGTATATGCCAAACAAGCCGAATAAGTTTGGTTT
>NW_017054291.1:0-232 GCF_001483705.2 Eufriesea mexicana | reverse complement strand
GTAATGGATATCCCAACCTAACCGGACATAGCCTAACCTAACTGAACGCAGAATATCTCAGCGCATTGTGCCGAGACCACTATTGCTGCCATTCCCGGAGCCAAGCTGAACATATTACAGCGCAATGGAGAGCAGAAATCTAATGAAAAGCAGGGTACAGCACAAAAGACAAGGGTATCCTTTCCTAACCTGTCAAACCGTAACACAACCAGACGAACCTAACTCAACCTAA
>NW_017054290.1:0-232 GCF_001483705.2 Eufriesea mexicana | reverse complement strand
TGAATGTCTGTATGTGTGGATGTACGGATGGATGTATGTATGGATGTATGGTTGGATTAATGGATTGATGTATGTATGGATGAATGGATGGTTCAGAGGAGTGATGCATGGATGTATGGAAGGTTGGATGTGTAGATGGCTGGATGAAGTGATGGGCGTATATATAGATGGATGGATGTATGGATGGATGGATGATGGATGGCTGGATGTATATATGTATGGATGTATGCAA
>NW_017054289.1:0-232 GCF_001483705.2 Eufriesea mexicana | reverse complement strand
CGAAATAATTCACGTGGGGTCCAAATTTATTTTTCGTCCTCGCGAATAATTACGTCCTGCAATGCAACATTATAGTTCTTCTCCTTATGTCATTTGCTATGACTCAGACACCAGGAACCATAAACTAGTGACATACCTAGTCTTCATCAGCTTCTGTTGCTCTCCAAGGAAGGTAAATCCGAGCAACGAAGGGATTACCAATTTGAAGATCAGCCTGAGTGAACGAAGCTTA
>NW_017054288.1:0-232 GCF_001483705.2 Eufriesea mexicana | reverse complement strand
TACTCTCCAATAATGCGTTCCGCTTGGCTTTTGTTAAGGCCAGCAATAGTGATCGCGGCACGCAAGTTTGTGTAACGTTTCGTTTGGTTAAGTTACGATTAGTTTGGTTTGGAGTGGATAGTTTCGAACTTAGCGATATAGTCTGCCATTAGGTGGATTTCTCCGCTCAACAGTGCCCAAATATTTTCTGCTTTGCTCTGGGAAGGCCAGCAATAGTGGTCCCGGCACGATA
>NW_017054287.1:0-232 GCF_001483705.2 Eufriesea mexicana | reverse complement strand
GCTCGTCCGACCGCACTGCAGCGGGTTGCACCCGATCCACCGCCACCACAGGGAAGAGGGTATAGATCACCCGCCGCAGCAGCTCGGGGTCCATACGCTCGGTCACGGGAGGCGCCCATGCCCTTAACTTCCCCAATACTAATTTATAGGGGCGTCCCAACGGATCTCGTTCGAGCGTCGAGAGGAGTTCGTCCCATTGCCGAGATTTGGCTCTGCGAATCTCCCTCTGGAG
>NW_017054286.1:0-231 GCF_001483705.2 Eufriesea mexicana | reverse complement strand
GAATTATTCTACTGGCGTGCAATAGCCATAGCAAAGGTATAGAGTCTGGCAGGAAAATTAAATGTTATTCACGTTTGGACTAATATCGTGGTGGCCGTGGCTTTTTGCATAAACAAGGAGGAAATATCCTCTTGGCGTGCTTTAGCCATTGCTATGCTATCGTACCTTGCTGGAAAATTAAATTTTATCAACATTTTCGACTAATATCGTGGTGAGCTAACTTTCGTGCAT
>NW_017054285.1:0-231 GCF_001483705.2 Eufriesea mexicana | reverse complement strand
TTGGCGTGCTATAGGCATTGCAATGCTATAGAATCTTCTTGGAAAATTCAATTTTAATGACATTTTCGACTAATTTCGTGGTGAGATAACTTCCTATCATAGGTACGGAGGAAAGGTACGTTCGGAGTGCTATAGCCTTTCCAATGCAGTAGAATCTGACTGGAAAACTCAATATTATTGACATTTTCGTATAATATTGTGGTGCGCTGCCTTTCTTGCATAAATAAGGAG
>NW_017054284.1:0-232 GCF_001483705.2 Eufriesea mexicana | reverse complement strand
CAATGCTCTACTATACTCAGCTCGCCTCTGTGGAGGCGAGCAATAGTGGCCGTGGCACGTCAGTTTGGGTAAGGTTACTTTGAGTTAGGTTAGGTTAGTTTAAGCTTGGTCAGGGTTGCTCCGACATTCGTACTATGCAAAGATGTTCGGTGAGTTTATGTCAGCATCATTATTCTGGTACACTCTGATTGGCTCAGGGAGAGGCAGGCAAAGTGGTCGTGTTACGTTACAT
>NW_017054283.1:0-231 GCF_001483705.2 Eufriesea mexicana | reverse complement strand
TGCAATGCTGCAGAATCTGGCTGGAAAATTCAATGTTAATGACATTTTCGACTAATATCGCGGTGAGATAGCTTTCTTGCATAAACAAGGAGGAAAGGTTATGTTGGCAAGCTGTATCCATTGCAATGCTCCAGAATCATCCTGGAAAAAAAATTTCATTGACATTTACGACTAATATCGTGGTGAGCCAACTTCCTTGTATAAGTAAGGAGGGATGATTCTCTTGGCGTG
>NW_017054282.1:0-231 GCF_001483705.2 Eufriesea mexicana | reverse complement strand
ACGTAGACTAACTCGAACTAACGCAGCACGGCCACTCTTTTTGGCATTGCCAGATCAGAGCTGTTTATATTAGATCGCCATAGAACGCAGAATTCCGCACAATAGCAGTGCATATCACAAAAGGCAGAGCTCTCCTATCTTAACCAAACCAACCGTAAAATAAGCGGTCGTTACGAAGCACAACGTGACGTGCCACGACCACTATTGCTGGCATTACATGAGTTACGTAGC
>NW_017054281.1:0-231 GCF_001483705.2 Eufriesea mexicana | reverse complement strand
GAGGCAGATTCATCTTTTGAGCTGTACACTGCTAATCCTTGGATTTCTGCGTTCGACTGTGCTCTGGTATGTCCTCTTTGGCTCTGGGTTGTGCAGCAATCGCGGTCTCGGCACGTTTGGTTGAGTAAGGCTATGTTTGGGTATGTTCCGTTGGTTTGGGTTAGGTTAGGGTATCTCTGACTCTTCTGATATACTCTGCGATTCTATGCATTTCCGTGTTCTGCTGTCAAC
>NW_017054280.1:0-231 GCF_001483705.2 Eufriesea mexicana | reverse complement strand
ATAGATTGGAACTTCGATTCGATTCGATTATCCGAAATTATTGTTCCTTCATCCGAATCGTATCAGCCGTAAAAGAAAGCAAACATACATCTGCCTAAATTGTTTGAACTATACTATAAAAATTGGGAAGATAGAGAGAAAGTTAAACGTACAAGATAAATATGTGATATATTTCTATAAAATATAGAAATAAGTGGTAGAATAGTCTTTCAAATTTTTCAATTCAATCAC
>NW_017054279.1:0-231 GCF_001483705.2 Eufriesea mexicana | reverse complement strand
ACACACTCTTTTAAAGCTCTTTTCCAACACCAAGCGACTCACGCTTGTGCCGGTCACAACCGATTTCTAAGGACTCAGTAACTGGTAATGGAAAAAGTCAGCTCGCGGATTATTCCGCGCTGGGTGATAGGCGACTGTCGAAACTCGCGGAATATTCCGCGCTTGGATGCAAATGGGTTAACTTAGGAAAGAACACCAAGATAAGGAAACGAAAACACACAAGGACGCACT
>NW_017054278.1:0-231 GCF_001483705.2 Eufriesea mexicana | reverse complement strand
ACGTAAGCTAATACAATCTAACGTGTCACGACCACTACTGCAGACCTCCACAGAGTCGGCAGATTTTTGTAGAGAAACGTAGAGCCCAGAAATCCCCCGAATACCAATGTAAGCCGTAAAAGTCAAAGCAATCTTACCATGAACTGACCAAACGAAACGTAACGTAAGGTGACATAACCAAACGTGCCTTAGTAGGACCGGACATGCCCAGACCGCCATTGCTGGCCTCCC
>NW_017054277.1:0-231 GCF_001483705.2 Eufriesea mexicana | reverse complement strand
TACTAGTCTCGGCACTTTATGTTGAGTTATGCTACGTTCGGTGGAGTTAGGTTAGGATATGTTGGATTAGGATATCTTCCAATTTTGTGCTACTCACTGCAATTCTGTGGGTTACTGCCCTCTACTGTGCTCTAGTACGCTCTGCTTTGCTCTGGGGAGGCTAGTAATATTTGTTTCGGCACGTTTGGTTGGGAAAAGCTACCTTCCCTTATGTTATATATGGTTCTGTTA
>NW_017054276.1:0-231 GCF_001483705.2 Eufriesea mexicana | reverse complement strand
TAGCATGGTGAATAGATCGCCTAACGCCTTCAATCCAATGGCGAGAACAGCCATCTACTTGCCGGAGAATAGGAATATTCAAGATCTATAATCTGCTACAGCTTGGTGAATAGATCGCCTGAGGCCTTCAATCCAATGGCAAGTATATCCACCTACTTGATAGAGAACAGGTCTATTCAAAGTTTATAATCTGTTATAGCTTGGTGAATAGATCGCCTAACGCCTTCAATC
>NW_017054275.1:0-231 GCF_001483705.2 Eufriesea mexicana | reverse complement strand
TGGATGTAGGAATGTATGTATGGATGGATGTTTGGATGGATAGATATATGGATCGATGGATGTTTGGATGGGTGGATGTATGGATGGATGGATGTATGGAAGGATGGCTGTGTGGATGTATGGTTGTAAGAATGGATGGATGTACTAAAGTATGGACGTTTGTATGTGTGGATGTATGAATGTATGGCCGTAGTTGCATTATGGATGTGTGGATGTATGTATGCATGGATG
>NW_017054274.1:0-231 GCF_001483705.2 Eufriesea mexicana | reverse complement strand
GCTCTAATGTGCCATAATATACTCTGCTTGTCCCTAAGATGGCCATCAATGGCGGTCGCTGCAGGTTATGTTGGGGTAGACTACGTTTGGTCAGGTTACGGTAGGTCCGGTTAGGCTAGGATACCCGTCGCTTTTGTGCTCTACACTGCTATTCGGAGGATCTATTCACCTTAATGTGTTCCAGTACGCCTTGCATGTCTCTACGAAGGCCATCACTAGCGGCCGCCGCAC
>NW_017054273.1:0-231 GCF_001483705.2 Eufriesea mexicana | reverse complement strand
AATGCTGCGCTCTAGTATGCTCTGCTAGGCTCTGGGATGGCCTGTAATGTAGGTCTCGCCGTGCTAAGTGGAGATAGGCTACGCTTGGTTAGGTTATGTCTGTTACGGTTAGGTTTGTGTTGCTTCGACTTTTCCGCTGTACGCTGCGATGCTTTGGGTTTCTGCTACCAACTCTCCTCTAATATGTTCCGCTTTTCTCTGGGTATGCCAGCAGTGGAGGTCGCGTCACGC
>NW_017054272.1:0-231 GCF_001483705.2 Eufriesea mexicana | reverse complement strand
AATAAATTATTGGCTATTACAGCGAAAAAATAGTAATTAATGAAAATTTCTGTCAATGTTGGAGGGAGGAGTTCGAGGCTATATAAAGGGCGACGTGCCGCTGCTCAAGTCATTTGTCGGTTCGACCTCGCGAGTGTAACATCTAAATTTTCGTTGTGCGCGAGGGGTGGGGGTCGAAATGAGGGTGGGGTTGGCTACCCCACCCTCATCCCACCCCGTTAAATAATTTAT
>NW_017054271.1:0-231 GCF_001483705.2 Eufriesea mexicana | reverse complement strand
CTATGCGGTGGATTTCTGCGCTCCACTGTGATCAGGTAGGTTTAGTTTTGCTCTAGGATAGGCCGAAATAGTGTTATCGGAACCCTATTCTGTGTTCGCCTGCGTTTGGATGGTTTAGGTTAGGTCATGTTAGGCTATGTTACCTTTTCTTTTGCGATTTACACTGCAACGCCGCGGATATCTGTGATCTACTGCGCTCCAGTTTATTCTGCTTGTGTCTGGGGAGGTCAC
>NW_017054270.1:0-231 GCF_001483705.2 Eufriesea mexicana | reverse complement strand
TAACATTTTCGACCAATATCGTGGCGAGCTAACTTTTTTGCATAAATAATGAGGAAAGAATATGCTGCCGTGCTGTAGCCATTGCAATGCTGTAGAATCTGCCAGCAAAATTCAATTTTATTGACATTTTCGACTAATATCGTGGTGAGATAACTTTCTTCCAAAAATAGGAGGAAAGATTCTATTGGCCTGCTATAGCCATTGCAGTGCTATAGAATCGGCCTGGAATAT
>NW_017054269.1:0-231 GCF_001483705.2 Eufriesea mexicana | reverse complement strand
CCTGCGATGTAACTCCAATAATGTGCTCTGCTCGGCTCCGTGGAAGCCAGCAGTAGTTGTCGCAGCCCGTTAGGTCGAGTAGGGTTACGTCAGGTTAGGTTGGTTAAGGATAAGCTTGCTAGGTATAGCTATAACTTTTGTACTGTACACAGCTCTTCGTTGGATTTTTGCGCCCTACTGCGCTCTACTGTACTCTAGTATGTCCTGCTTGGCACACGGGAGGTCAAAAAC
>NW_017054268.1:0-231 GCF_001483705.2 Eufriesea mexicana | reverse complement strand
ATTTTCGACTAATATCGTGGTGAGCTAATTTTATTACATAAATGAGGAGAAAAGGTTCTATTGTAGTGCTATAGCCGTTGCAATGCCATAGAATCTGGCTGAAAAATTCAATTTTATTGGCATATTCGACTAACATCGCGGTGAGTCAACTTTCTCGCATAAATAAGCAGGAAAGATTAAATTGGTGTGCTATAGGCATTGCAAAGCTATAGAATCTTCCAGGAAAATTCA
>NW_017054267.1:0-231 GCF_001483705.2 Eufriesea mexicana | reverse complement strand
ATATCGTGGTGAGCTAACTTTCTTGCATACATAAGTAGGAGAGGTTCTACTGGCGTGCTATAGACATTGCAATGCTATAGGATCGTCCTGGAAAATTCAATTTTGTTGCCATTTTCTACTAGTATCTTGGTGAGATACCTTGCTTGCATAAATAACGACGAAAGACCATTTTGGAGTGCTATTGAGATTGCAATGTCGTAGAATCTGGCTGGAAAATTCAAATTGACATTT
>NW_017054266.1:0-231 GCF_001483705.2 Eufriesea mexicana | reverse complement strand
GCAATGCAATGGCTACCGCAATCCAATAGAATCTTACCTCGCTATTTACGCAGAAAAGAGTGCTCACCTCAATACTAGCCGAAAATGTCAATAGAATTGAACTTTTCAGGCTGATTCTACTGCAATGCAATGGCTATAGCAAACCAATAGAACCTTCCCACCTTATTAACGCAGAAAGGTTTGCTCACCGCAATATTAGACGTAGATGTCAATAAGATTGAGTTTTCCGGG
>NW_017054265.1:0-231 GCF_001483705.2 Eufriesea mexicana | reverse complement strand
TGTTAAAGTCTTTACCCCTTGCACCCTTATTTAACACTAGAACTACTAACCCAGTTAAAATGACTGATCCCAGGATCTTCCTTTTGCAATCACCGAAAACATACACCTGCTTCAAGAATAAAATGGTGTCAACTCGTATTAAGAAAGAACTGTAATCGATATATTCACTGATATTCGTCGTATCGCTGAAATTACTACAATCTGTGCAGGTTACAGTTAGGTACCCATTAA
>NW_017054264.1:0-231 GCF_001483705.2 Eufriesea mexicana | reverse complement strand
GCAGCATAATTTGCCCTAACCTAACATAACAGAACGTAGCGTGGCTCAGAGTAGTGTGCCGCTACCACTGCTCCTGGCATCCCAAGAGCCAAGCAGAGTGTAGTATAGCACAGTAGAACACAGAGATCCACCGAGTAGCAGTGTGAAGCACAGAATTCAATGTAGCCCCCCAAAACCGAGCCAAACGTAACATTTCCAAACGTAACATAACTGAACCTAACTCGCTAAAAC
>NW_017054263.1:0-231 GCF_001483705.2 Eufriesea mexicana | reverse complement strand
ACGTACCGAGGACACCATTGCTCGCCGCCCCAGAGCCAAGCAGAAATATTGGCGCACAGTAGAGCGCCGAAGACCACAGAATCGCAGCGCATAGCACAAAAGTCATAGTTAGCGTATCATAACATAACAAATCGTAACATAACCAAATGTAACATAACTGAACCTAAGGTGCTGCGACTACCATTGCTGGCCTCCCAGAAGCAGAGCAAAACGTACTAGAGGAGAGTAGGG